>NC_133426.1:9350000-9507500 GCF_049350105.2 Macaca mulatta | reverse complement strand
CTTGAGAGAAATGATTTAGGGTATCTGGCAGAATAAATTTCTAAGCAGCAAAGTGTTCAAGATGTAACCTGGCTGCTTCTAACAGCATGGTCATATGCGTGGGCAAAGAGATGATCTGAAACTGGAACTTGTATTTAAAAGGGAAGCAGAGCATAAAAGTTTAGAAAATTTGCATCCTGACCATGTGGTAAAAAAGAAAAACTCATTTTCCGGGGAGAATTCAAGCTAGCTGCAGAAATTCGCATAAGAGGAGCTGAATGTTAATAGCCATGACAATGGGGGAAAATCCATCCAAGGCATTTCAGAGACTTTCACGGCAGCCACTCCCATTATTGGCCCAGAGGCCTAGGAGGGAAAAATGGTTTTGTGGGCCAGGCCCAGGGCTCCCACTGCCCTGCATATTCTCAGGACACTGCTCCCTGTGTCCCAGCTGCTCTAGCTCCAGTCTTGGCTAAAAGGGCCCCAGATATGTCTCAGGCCACTGCTCCAGAGGGTGGTAGCCATAAGCCTTGACAGTTTCCACGTGGTGTTAAGCCTGCAGGTGTGCAGTGGGCAACAGTTGAGGCTTGGGAGCTGCTGCCTAGATTTCAGGGAATGTATGGAAAGGCCTGGAAGTCCAGGCAGAAGTCTGCTGCAGGGGCAGAGCCCTCATGGAGAACCTCTGCTAGAGTAGTGCAGAGGGAAAATGTAGGGTTGGAGCCCCCACACAGAGTCCCCAATGGGGCATGGCCTAGTGGAGCTGTGAAGAGGGCCATTGTTCTCCAGACACCAGAATGGTAGATCCACTGACAACTTGCACCATGCACCTACAAATGCCACAGGCACTCAACGCCAGCCCTTGAGAGCAGCCATGGGAGTTGAGCCCTGCAGAGCCACAGGGGCAGAGCTACCCAAGGCCTTGGGAACCCACCTCTTGCATCACTATGGCCTAGATGTGAGACATGGAGTCAAAGGAGATTATTTTGGAGCTTTAAGATTTAATGACTGCCGTGTTGGGTTTTGGACTTGCGTGGGGCCTGTAGCCCCTTTGTTTTGGCAAGTTTCTTCACTTTGGATTGGGATTATTTATCCAATACCTGTACCCCTACTGAATGTTGGAGGTAACTTGTTTTTCATTTTACAGGCTCTTTGGTGGAAGGGACTTGCCTTCTCTCAGATGAGACACTGGACTGTGGACTTTAGAATTAATTCTGGAATGAGTTAACACTGGGGAACTGTTGAGAAGGGATGATTGTACTTTGCAATGTGAGAAGGACATGATTTGGGAGGGGCCAGGGGCAGAATGATATGGTTTGGATTTGTGTCACTGCCCAATTCTCATGTTGAATTGTAACCCCCAATGTTGGAGGAGGAGCCTGGTGGGAGGTGACTCGATCATGGGAATGGATTCCCCTCTTGCTGTTGTCATGATAGTTCTCATGAGATCTGGTTGTTTAAATGTGTGTAGCACCTCCCCCTTCTCTCTCTCCCTCCTGCTCCAACCTAGTGAGATGTGACTCCTTCTTCTTCACCTTCTGCTATAACTGTAAGTTTCCTGAGGCTTCCCCAGCCATGCTTCCTGTACAGCCTGTGGAACTGTGAGCCAATTAAACCTCTTTTCTTTATGGATTACCCAGTCTCAGGTAGTTCTTTATAGCAATGCGAGAACAAATAAATATACCATATTATAATTTTCTGGTAAACAGAGAAAGAAAGAATATTAATAACTATATATGAATACACCAACAAGAGAATAAGTGAACTATATGCCCAGGAAATGGCTTTTGCATCTTTTCTGTGAATACCTAAGAGCAGACAGATCATCTGGAAGGCTCTTAGGAAGGGTGAGATGTATATTTTCTCCCAGTATTTGATTATGAACATTTTCAAACAGCAAAGTTGAAAGGATTTTACAGTAAACACCTATATACTCACCACGAACTTTCTGCCATTAGTGTTTTACTGTGCCTATCACATATCAATACACCTATTCATCTCTCCCCACCCATTCACCCATCTTATTTTTTATGCATTTCAAAGCAAATTGCAGACATCAGTATATTCTTCCCTAAACACATCAGCCTGCACAGCATGAAGTGCAGTTCAATATTTATTTTTTTCTTTTTTTCATAAAATGCACAAATCTTAAGTGTATGATGGCTGGATTTTGACAAAAGCCAACACCTGAGTAACTCATGCCCCTATCCATTTGCAGAACATGAACTTCACCCCAAGTACCCTGTGCCCACCTCCCCCTCTGGAGGCAACTATGACTTTGATATTTTCTACCACAGACAATTTGGCCAATTCTAGAACCTCACATAAACAAAGTCCTGCCGCAGGCACTCTTCTTACCTCAGCTGTCTCCCACTTGGCACGGTGTTTCTTAGATGCATTCTTATATTTTGTGTGTTTCAGTAATTTATGCCTTTGTATTTCTGAGCAGTATTCTATTGTACATAGTAGACTATCATTATTTATTCTCCTACTGATAAACATCGGAGCTGTTTCCACTTTTTGACTATTAGAAAACATTAGAACCTGCTCTACTTTATAGCCCAAATTTTAACAAGAGGTTAAACATATAAATTAAGATATGACCATCATAAGGCCAGGCGCGGTGGTTCATGCCTGTAATCCCAGCACTTTGGGAGGTCAAACTGGGTGGATCACTTGAGGTCAGGAGTTCAAGACCAGCCTGGCCAACATGGTGAAATCCCATCTCTACCAAAAATACAAAAATTAGCTGAGCATAGTGGTGGACACCTGTAATCCCAGCTACTTGGGAGACTGAGGCACGAGAATCACTTGAACCCGGGAGGTGAATGTTGCAGTGAGCTGAGATCACGCCACTGCACTCCAGCCTGGGTGACAGAGCGAGACTCCATCTCAAAAAAAAAAAAGAAAAAGAAAAAGAAAAAGAAAAAAATCTGACAGTCATAGAAAGGGAGTTTAAACAAACACAAGAAAACACATATGAACCCAACACTGGGCTGAGTGCAGTGACTTATATTTGCAATCCCAGCACTTTGGGAGGCCAAGACAGGAGCACGGTTTGAGGCCAGGGGTTTGAGGCCAGACTGGGGAACATAGCAAGATGTTGTCTCTGCAAAAATAAAAAATTAGCCAGGTGTGGTAGAGAGTGTGCCTCTAGTCCCAGCTACTTGGGAGGCTGAGGTGGGAGGATCACTTGAGCCCTGGAGTTAGAGGCTGCAGTGAGTCATGGTCGCACCACGGCACTCCAGTCTGGGCTACAGACAGAGCAAGACTGTGTCTTTTTTCCTAAATGTTTTCCCATAACCCTGATACCTAACCTACAGGTCTCACAAATCTGCTTCCTAGCAGAAACATTTCTAATCCTACCAATTAAAAGAAATCAACCGTATCTATCTCTCGGGTGGTTCTGGCAGGCGGATCTATTCTGACTGCAGAGACAGTGTTTCCTCCAGGTGCACAACAGGATGAGAGCTGTATTCATAGCTTATGCAGCCGTGCTGTGAACCAAGCATGGCATCTAAGCACACGAACATTTATCAACTCATCTGACCTCACAGCAGCCCATCTCCAATTACAGAGGCTGGGTTACTTGCTGTGGCCACACAACTAAGAAGTGACAGAGGTGGCTTTGCTCCAGGCAACTTGACTCCGTGGTCCCAGCCGCTTTGGTGCCACCCCATATCAGTAGACATTAGGGGGCGGGCAAGACGGAGCCCATGGAAAGCCTCAATTCTTCATCCCTCCCTGTGTCCACAGTCTGCCACGTGAATTTGTGGTTCCTCCACTAAAGAGGTGGAGCCTGTTCCACCCCTTTGATGCCGGGTTGGCCAGGAGATGTACTTTGCCAGAAGGTTAGCAGGTATGACAGGACAAAGCCAGGAGAAGCCCCTTTGTGACAGGGTGTGTTGTCTTGTGCCCCTGCCATGAACACATTCAGCCATACTGCTGGTCCCACAAGGAAGAGGAGAGGCACACAGCACAGAGTCTAGGCTGAATTAGCTCATCTACAAATTCATGAGCTAAGTCAATACTTTGTTGCACAGATTATTGCTGACATTTTATAGTTTGTTACACAGCATTACTGGGGCACCAGCTAACTGATGCGACCTGGTCCCTGTTTCTTTACTACAAACCGACTAGTGTAAATAAATTACACATATATAATCAATCCCACAGTTTACTCAGATGGCTTAAGAATCTGACATATGGTGAGGATATTCTTTTTTTACAAAAGCTGTAAGGTAGGTAAATCAAAGACATGCTCCATTCACTTGAAGAGACACTTTATTTTGTTACAGTCAAGCAGGATGATCTGTTGATAGGTGAGTGGTAAGTGTCGAGCATGAAATCTACACACATTTGCTGCAGTGGACTGAAGGATACAAGCCACAGGCCACCTCCCATAGGCAGAGCCCTCCACAGCCACGCTACAAGAAGGGGAAGGAGCAGCTGCCACCCAAGAACACCAGGGCCAACCATTAGCACCAGATTGCTTTTCTATGAATAATACAACTAGATACAGAGTTATGGATGTTGACTCACTAGAATCTTTGGGTCCCCACTAACCAGACATTTCAGAGGCAAACAGGGGAACTGACGGGACAGCTGACTCTATGTGCTTTGCTACAAGGATACTCGAGCACTATGTATTGCTATGTAGAAGAGGAAGTCCTAAAAAGACATCAAAAGGCTGAGTACAGACACACAAATTGGATTATTCACATTTTACACACATATCAAAATGACCACAATACTGTATTTGAGGGCAAAGAATAACAGGTAAAAGCTCTGTCAAACAAAATTCTCTGAAATTCCTTGGGTCCTCTCCCTGAGGGAGAAAGATGGGGCTAAGTGCACAGCTAGCCTCACCTTTTCAGACTGACCACCATTCACAGCGAGTGACCACCAGCTGGAGAGGAGGAGGGAGCTTCGCTGGCAGAACAGAGAGTTTTCAAGTTAGCAAGAGCTTAATTGAACAGGAATACACACTTTTGGAAAGACATTTATCCTTCTGGCATTGGTAGGCTGCCAGAAAGGCTGTTTATTGCCTGCATCATTGAGCTTGCCAGTTTGGACTTGGCTCTATAGAAGGCATTACCGCCAACACAGCCCCTCTGGCTCAGGCAGTGTGGATTCCAGTCTTTTAAGACATCTGTGTGTGTGCGTCTGTGCACGCGCACGTGTCTGCTTTGGTAAGGCGGTGGTCACTGTTGCTGACAAAATGAAATCTCCATTTCACTGGAAAACATCTTTTATGGGAATAAGGGGAAGTCAGGATTAAAATGATCTGTTGATCCAACAAATGCCCTAATACGGCCTAAACACGAAGTCACCCAAAGGATTCACTCACCATTAACATGCATTTAATTAAACATTTTTTGAAGAAATACACTGAATCTACAATTATTAGATAAAAATAAGTAAGTTATAAATTATAACCAAGCTGTCGGCGGCTGAACGTCTTTTCATGTGCTTGTTTGCCACGCGTGTATGCTCTTTGGTGAAGTGTCTATTCAAGTCTTTTGCCTGCTTTTCACTTGGGCTGTTTTCTTACTATCCAGTTTGAGAGTTCTTTGTACATCCTGGACACAAACCTTTTGTCAGATACATGATTTGCAAATATTTTCTCCCAGTCTGTGACTTGTCAATTGGAAACTGACAGCATGACAGTGTTTTAATAAACCAGGCTCTCTTTAGAATCCTGCCATTTCAATCAAGGAAATGGATATAGAATCTTTAAACTTCATGGCAGAAAAAGATCAAGCCCAGGAGTTGTGTAGTCCACGGGACCTCTGAAGAGCCAGAGGAAGGGGTCTTCCCGTACATGGAATGTGGCCCTCATGCCACGCTAAATGACTTAAGGAGGAAACAATGGAAAAGTAGCCAATTATGATGGACAACCATATGCATACAAAATACATGGGGGGAAAGCAACTGAAAAAATATTCTGTTAGTCTTGAGGAAGAGCTAACAAGCACATTACTACTGGACACACTCTTAACCAAAAAATTTTACTTTGCAGAAAAACTGTGATGTTAGGTGAGAAGGACTAAAGCTATTCGCCTGTTTGATGCGTGACTGTGTTTTTTAAAGCATGCACGTTATTTCTTTAAGTGGCAATTTAATCTTAGAATGAGTGAACCTAACCACACAGGTTGTTCCTTTCACAGTTGGTTTTTAACCATTAGGAAACTATTCACCTTTCCAAAAAGTTAATAAATTATCATCATCATGATGACGACTTCTGCTGGGTCAGAGAACATCATTAGATAACAGAGACAAATGCTCACACTGTTGAACGAGCAGGGACAAAACCTGGCAGCCCATGCCTGGATGAATCACAAGAGAAGATGCGCACCAGGGTCCCCCTCTCATGCACGTCATGACGTGCTGGCCGCTGTCCAAGCAGTTGGCTCAGCATCTGAAGACGGGAGGAACAACGGGTTTCCCACTGACAGTGACCACTCGGCATGCACCACAGGCCCAGCCCACAGCCCATGCAGTGGAAACTCACATCCGGCAGAGCCTAGTGTCAGATGTAGTTATGTGTAAAGGAAAATGGCTCTCAGCAATCAAAAGGGAAACTAAAAAATTAAATAAATCATCCCACACAAACACAAAAGTTATTGCTTTTCTAACAGCCTCTTTGCTATAAGAGAAGTCTCCAGGGCATGAACACGGGCGGGGTCTTCGCGAGTATCCTTGGGAACGGAGCTGGAGCTCGGAAGCCCCGTGCCCCTCTCCTCCACGGGGGACCGGTCTCTTATTTGCCCCTTTCAGGCTGAAGGCTGTCGAATAAGCACTTCAGCTGCTCTTCACCAAGGTGGATTTTATCTTCCAGCTCCCGCTGCTCGATGATGAGGGCCGACTTCATTTTCACGAAGTGCTCATAGTCCGCGAGGCTCTCCTCGCTCAGATAGTTGGCCAAAATGTCAAAGACGATGCGCTCGCGGCGGTCCAGGTTCTCCTTGAGCTCCTTGGCGTCCTCGTGCTGCTGGATCAGGACTCTCTGCTTCTCAAGCAGTGATTGCTGTTGACAGACAAACAAGCCTGTTGAGGACCAGGATGAAAGCCGGGGTACTGGCCAACCCTTGAAGACACTGGCAACTTGTGGGCTGGTCCCACAACTTATTGATGGAAACCCTGATGCCACCAGAGATCCGATGGGGTCCACAGAGACAAACCCAGGGCCCAAGGCCCGGGGGCACGTGTCTCATCAGCCTGAGGCCCCCAGAAGCCGCCCACAGGCCTCTCTGGGTTTCCTCTTGCTGTCTGAGCCTGCCTCTCTCCCACCTGCCTTGAATGGTGAGCAGAAGAGTCACCAAGGGACTCACAACGACAGAATTCTGAGATGCTGCAAAGGGCAAAGGACTGCGGGGCCCTCCTGGTATCAAGGTCCGCTCCATGGGAACACCGTGGGACAGCTGGCCACATGGGAGGACTCGACAGGAATTCAGGGTAGGCTTGCTAAACGCTCCTGGCAGAAGGAGGAGAAGCTCTCGAGCCTGCAGAGCATGTCTGCACACAAGGAAGCCCGAGGGTGAAGACGCAGTGCTGTGCACAGGTGTCGGCCAGCAGCCACCTCGGGCACGGTGCCACCCTGACCTAGCTAGTTCCACGACACAGTAACTAAGCACTCGGCTGAGTGCAGAAGGGCACCGTCTCCAAGCCCAGCTCCAGGACAGCGTTCTGCGTGGCCCAAATCACCCTCACCTGGAGAAAAGGGAGAGGCGCTTCTTCTGTTCCCCTTCTGAGAGAGGCTAAGATGTTTTATTCATGATACAGATGAACATTCTGAAGGCCTGTTCTGTGCAAACAAAACTAGCTGTTTTATTGATATTTGGCCTATGAGGTAGAAGCCAACAAGGCAGCTATTATTTCCCTTGGTTCACATGTGAAAGCACGAAAAGACAGACCCACTGAGAAACGCCTTGAGAGCTGCACGCCTCAGGAACAGGAGAGAAGTCAGGTGCACGGTCTGGTTCCTTCTAGACTGATATATGCCCTCTTGTTAAATCACAGCTACAACAACCACAAGAAAATAGCTATCACTGAGTACTTACGATCGTCAGCAGGCAGGTATGTCTGTTACGGACTTATACATGGTAAAAGAAAAGTTAAAAACAACAACATGATTTTTCTAAGAAGAGACGATTATCAGTAAGAGTCAATAGGAATATCTGAAAATATGTCAAAAAGAGGTAACAGTTCTTTGGGAAGATCCCACAGCCCTGCAGTCCAATGACAGTTCAACTCCTTGCATCTGATGAGCACCTTTTCCCCTCAATTAAAAGGAAGGAGGCCGGGCACGGTTGCGCACACCTGTAATCCCAGCACTTTGGGAGACTGAGTAGGCAAATCACTTGAGCTCAGGAGTTCCAGACCAGCCTGGCAAACACGGTGAAATCACATTTCTACCAAAAAAATACAAAATTAGCTGGGCATGGTGGCATGCACCTGTGATCTCAGCTACCTGGGAATCTGAGGTGGGAGAATCTCTTGAACCTCGGGAGGCAGAGGCTGCAGTGAGCCGAGATCACACCACTGCACTCTGGCCTGGGTGACAGAATGAGACCCTGTCACAAACAAACAAACAACTAAAGAAATATAAAAGGAAGGAGAGGGTATAGTGTGTGCACTGTCTTGACAAGGTCTGCAGGAGGAGGTGGACAGGTCATGTGGAAGCTATGCTAGGCTCCAAGGAGCTGACTTTCACAACACTTGAAAAACAGCCTTCCCACGAGACCATCCCCCATTTCCAAGTCAGACGCATCCGTATTTACCCGATCACCAGGAGAAGCGTTGTCGTCCAAATTATTGAGGGCATTCTCCACCCGGGCCAAGCGGCCTGACAGTGACAGCAGGAGGTTCACCACTTTGTCCAGGTCTCCAATGAACATCCGGAACTTGTCAAACTCGCTGGGCTTGCAGACGCCTTTCACGATGGCCTCCACCTCGGCCCCCAGCACAGTGTTGGCCTGCACGTCCTCCAGCAGGCTCTCGCGGGCTTCCCGAAGCACCTGCAGCTTGCGGCTGATGCTCTCGATGAGCTCCTGCTGTTGGACATGGGATGGCAAGGGAACACGGAGACACTAGTTAGGCCGGCCCCCACCCCGGCCACACTGCTCACTGCCACCTTGGTGCACCTACTTGAAAGGTGAGCTGACCTGCGTGAAAGCTCACTTTTGCATCATCAAATAATAGGGGATTTATATGACTAAGGGAAAGAAGAATGACTCCTAATGATACTATTGGCATTTAAAAATAAAACAAAATAAACCTGTTCTCATTCTGTTCATGCCCTATTAGAGAACATTGGAGTTGTGGCCCTGATGCTCATCATGGTAGATGCAGTTTTAACCCATATCTTTGGAAGGAGTCACAGACCTATGTATTCTGTCCTTTGGAATTTTCTAATGTAAAGACTCACATAGAGAGAAAGTATTGAGTCTTATGTCCAGCACCGAATTCCATGATTAGTAAGTGTCCTGTACATATAATTATTGTCACTACCAATTATTTTTATTTTTGTTTTTTGAGACAGGGTCTTGCTCTGTCACCCAGGCTGGAGTGCAATGGCCTCCCGGGTTCAAGCGATTCTCGTGCCTCAGCCTCCTGAGTAGACAGGATTACAGGCATGCACCACCACGCCTGGCTAATTTTTGTATTTTTAGTAGAGACAGGGTTTCGCTATGTTGGCCAGGCTGGTCTTGAACTCCTGACCTCAGGGATCCACCCACCTTGGCCTCCCAAAGTGCTGGGGATTACAGGTGTGAGCCACCAGGCCTGGCTTAGCAATTAAAATTTTAATTGCTAAAGACACACACACAAAAAAAAAAAGAAAAGAAAAAAGAAAAAAAAATTTAATTGCTAATACTAGCATATAAAAATTAAGACCAACAAAACGATACGAATGAACTGAACAGTCTTTTACTATAACCTACTGATTTCAACTTGACCAAAATGCAAACAGATGACTGTTTTTAATTGTAGTGAAATATATGTGACATAAAGCTTGCCATCTTGACCACTTTTCAGAGCATAGTTCTGTGGTGTGTGGTACCTTCATGCTGCCATCTGTCTCTAGAACTCTTTCATCTTCCCCAACTGAAACTGCGTAACTATTAGACACTAACACTCTATGCTCTTTCCCACCAGCCTTCTAAATGATGATTTTTTTTTGACTTGTTTAGAGAAGCGGTCTTGCTATGTTGCCCAAGTTGCAGTGCAGTGGCTACTCACAGACATGATCATAGTGCACTACAGCCTCGAACTCCTGGCTTCAAGTCATCCTCCCGCATCAGCCTCCTGAGTAGCTGGGACTATAGGCGTGTATCACCACACCCTGTTTATAAATGATTAACTTTTTTTTTTTTTTTTTTTTTTGAGACGGAGTCTCGCTCTGCCGCCCAGGTTGGAGTACAGTGGCCGGATCTCAGCTCACTGCGAGCTCCGCCTCCCAGGTTTACGCCATTCTCCTGCCTCAGTCTCCCGAGTAGCTGGGACTACAGGCGCCCGCCACCTCGCCCGGCTAGTTTTTTGTATTTTTAGTAGAGAAGGGGTTTCACCGTGTTAACCAGGATGGTCTCGATCTCCTGACCTCGTGATTCGCCCGTCTCGGCCTCCCAAAGTGCTGGGATTACAGGCTTGAGCCACCGCGCCCGGCCTATAAATGATTAACTTTTAAGGAGCAAAAATAAAAGTGAAAAGTATGAACCCTTTAAATCAGCTGCCATCCTGAAGTGAGGTGGCAACATACGGTCTGATCTGAGTGACAGACAAATAAACAGATCCTCCTCCTCCAACGCCATATTTGAGAGAGATTACAGAGGTGGCTTTAAGGAGTCCGACAGGTAAGTCTTGCCTGGAAGAGCCCTGTCTCATGGCCATGGCTGTCTTTCTGCCTTTGAATCCGTCCACGACACATGTCATGGGAGTTTGCCTGAGCAGGGTGAATTGTAGGGAAGCAATGTTTAGGACAAAGGTCATGTGCTGCCTTTCAAGAACTCTCCCTGCCACCAGCCCTGCCCAAGATGCTGTTGACTCCACCAGCCTCACATCCACCACCGCTGTGGTTCACTCGGGACTGTGATGCCAGCACACTCTCCGGGGAGCGCACGGCAGGAGGACGGACACTGAAGAGTGCTCAGGTGCACCGATCAAAATGAACTCAACAGTCAATGTGAACAGGAAAGCTCACTTTGTCATAACAAGCAACACTATGGCATGCAAAGTGGATCCTCAGCAATTGTCAGTGCCATCATCCCTTCCCTGGGGAAGCTGACAGACTCTGACCCCAGTGGGCCTGCAGAGCTCAGCAGAGTGGCTCATGCTTGGGCCTGGATGGATGAGAGACTGAAGTCTCGCTTGAACTCTGAGGGATAGAAGTGTCCAAGAGCAGCACAGGGGTCGCAGCCCTACCTCTGGGACTGGCATGAAGGTGAATGGGATGGCGGTGTGTAAAGCGCTTAGCCCAATGCTCAGATCCAGTAAGTCCCCAGGAGATATCAGTTCTCATCAACAATGGGATCTGGGATGAGGAGCAACTGCCCCGATTCCATAATCTACAGGTAAAATGACCAGGCGGATGAGTATTAGGCAGGAAAAGTCAACCCCACAGCAGGAGAGACACGTGCTAGATACGAGGCAGCCTATTTCCTGATTGCGTGAGGTCTTTCCCTCACATAGATACTTCTATTTTATTTTATTTTATTATTTTATTTTTTGAGACAGGGTCTCACTCTGTTGCCCAGGCTGGAGTGCACTGGCACGATCACCACTCACTGCAGCAGTGACCTCCTGCGCTCAACCGATCCTCCCACCTCAGCCTCCCAAGTAGCTGGGACCACAGGCATGCACCACCACACCTAGATAATTTTTTTTTACTTTTGTAGAGACAGGGTCTCCCCATGTTGCCCAGGCTGGTCTTAAACTCCTGGGCTCAAGTGATCCTCCTGCCTCAGCCTCCCAAAGTGCTAGGATTACAGGTGTGAGTCATTGTGCCCAGACACACACAGATGCTTTTAAAGAGAATCTCCACCTAGCATTTATATATCCCCCCAAAATGTGAAGAAATGTGAAGGTAGGTATGAGCTCTTATCGGGGGACTGCCTCCTCTTGGTTCAGTCCGCCTTGGGTTTTCCAGTCTGCCTCTCCTACAGGTGAAAGCGGAAAGCAGTTTCGCAGGATGCATCCACCCTGGCTGCTGAGTCACCAGCACCGCTTTCTCCCGGAAAGCCCACATGGAATGGAGACGTTGCTTTGGCTTCTCCAGGTCAGGTTACAGCTGCTCAGGATGCCAAGACATTTTCTTCCCTTACCATTTTAAACACATATGTGTCTAGATTTCTTTTCCCTTTATTTCCTCTGTCTGTGTCTATATATCTGTGTTTCTGTTCACCTACCTGTGATGCAATATACGTATAGATATTGATCTACCTATCTATCTATATTGGGGTTTGTCCACAGTTCCTGGCTCATCATTCCCACAGCCCTCGTTATAATGTTGGGGTGCTTTATGCCTCAGAAAACAGACTCTCGCTCCCTGACCTTCTCCTGCCCTCTTTGACCTGCCCAAAGCAGGATCTAATCTTCCCCAACCTTTCTGTAAAGAAATCCTCTGGCCCCTTGAATGACTGCAGGTCTTAAGATCCCCATATTCTCGAAGGGTCCTGCGGCACACCTAGGGGGAAGGAACGCTACATAGAGAGGCCAACAAGAATCTCAATAGGCAGACCTTGTGGCTTTCTCCACAGTCTGTTAGGACTGGATTGTAGTCTTTTTGTTCAATCACATTTCTACACAGATGTCTACCAGGCCTATCCAATGAAGACTCCGTTAAAGGCCCAAGAGGACAGGGCTGGGCCTTCCTGACGGGTGAAGACAGGAAGGTTCCTGGAGGGTGGAGCACCCAGGGAGGGCATGAAAGCTCCTCTACACCCCTTTCCCAATGCCTCGCCCTACACATGTCTTCATCTGTATCCTCTGTAACACTCCTTATCATAGACGTAAATGTTTCCCTGAGTTCTGTGAGCCACTCCAGCAAAGTAATGGAAACTAAACAGGGGTCATGGGAACCCCAACTTGTAGGTGGTTGGTCAGAAGTCCCTGAGACTCAGACTTGCAACTGGTGTGTGTGGGGGGTGCAGTCTTGGGGACTGAGCCCTCAACCTGTGGGATATGACGCTACCTCCAGTTTGACAGTGTCACAACTGAACTGAATCAGAGGCCACCCAGTTGGTGTCCGCTGCAGAAGTGACTGCTTGCTGGGTGTGTGGGAAAACCCCCCTCACACATGTGGTCACCGAAGTCTTCTGTGTTGGTTGCTGTGGCGTGAGAGCAGAGGAAAAGCAGTTTGTACCTTTTCCTACTCACTACCTATCTGGAGAGACTGTTTAAATCGAGAATCTCACAGCTGAGAATGTGGCCAAATTTTAGATACTCATCACTTGAGGGAAAAGCACAAAACAGGAAATAGGCATGAAGAACTTCCCAAATTCCTATCTGATACCAATGCTAGCCTGAAGAAAGACTGTAAGCAATGCAGGTAACTGTGGATATGGAAAGACGCCTGTCAGGGCTGTTCAGGAATTTTTCAGTGCCATTCTTCTTCAGCAATTACGGAAATGTAGATTTTATACGGTGCGTGAACACGTGCCCTCAAAATCTACCTCAGTTGAGCTAATTTGAAACTGGGCTCTCTGGAAGGAGTCCAGATTTCTTTATTGGTTCTTTTACGTGTCACATGCACATTTTTATTGAAACCATTTCCCCTTTGTTAAAGGGCCATTGTATAAAGAGCAACCGTTGGCTTTCAAAGATTTCTGAGACAAGACCTGGCCTGGGACAGCGCACAGATCTGTGGCTGTCCACACCACCCAGGGTGCTGAAGGGCTCACCACTGTGGTCCGTACTGTATGGGAGGCCCATCTGCTATTTCTTGCAGCATGTGGCTTTCCGGGAGGCTCAGGTAAGAGCCTGCAACAGTAGAGACCAGGCACACAGCCACTCTCACCCCTTCACTAAGATGGGCCGAGACTCAGGGCGATTGAGCCCTGGGCCATTCCCTTCCTCCACCTTTTATTCCCTTCTATGGGGAAAACAAGGTCTTTTCTGTCTGGGCCCTGCACTCACCTCCTGCTTCCAGGGAAAAGCCATAATTCTCAAAGATTCCAAACTTAAAGCAATCAGCCATCTGCTTCTCCTGAAGAAGCCCCACAACTCAACATGGTGCTCTCTTTTCTAGGCAGAGTCCTTCTGAGCTACCCTAGTATAAAACCATATTTTGTCGTCTCTGCATGCTGCTTCTCTACCAGCCACCAGAGACCCCTGCTGTATCCCTGCCTGGGACTTCCACTCTCTCACCTCTGTCCTTAGTCTTCTCCTAAAATAGAGGGTCCCCTGATTTGGCTCTCAGCTCTATGACCACCTAGCAATGCGGTGACTGGGACAACTGTGGTCCCCATGGGAATGTTGGAAGCCTGCGGAATTCGGGTCTCATGTGTTCCCCTGAAGCAGCTACAGAGCAGGTGGCCTGCTAAGTCCCCACCTGTGCTGTACTCGCTTCCTCCCTGAACATGCCTCCGCCTGTGCACGTGTTGCAGGAACGTGCGACATCATAAGTGTGTGGCTGCGGGAAAGCAGGGAGAAAATGTAATACAGCAGTGGCCACTTTGTCAAATCAAGCAGGAAAACAGGACCGCTGAGTCACCAGCACCATAGAGAGCTGGGATGTATAGCACGTGCTTCTGGTGCAGGTGCCCAACTCACGCTTGCTGAACTAAAGTGAGGCCAACTTCCAGTCCACAGTGACTCACTCAGTTCCAGAGCCACACTTCTGGTGAGGCGGCTTCCCAGCATCTCCAGCCTCCCAAAGCAGGTGGACAGAGTGCCCCACAGATGAGGGCGGCAGAATCAAGGCATGCAGCTTCTGAAATTCATTATATCATGAAAAACAAAGGCATGCGAGCAAAGAATGCAGTTCTCTACATCCAGGCAGGGTGTGGCCCAAATTCAAATGGTCCAGACGGTATGATTTTCCTGGTTCTGGGTGGAAAAACTGAACATGTTTTGGATTCTTTATTTTTCAAAAGAGGAATGTGCAGCCAGAATGAAGCGAATGGTACCCTGTGCCAGACGGAGGGCCCGTAAAAGCCCCAAGACCCAAACCCTTAATTTTCATTTCCTTTTTAATACCTTGAACCAAAAAGTTATCACCTTCTAGACCGGAAGCAGAGGCTCACGCCTGTAATCCCAGCACTTTGGGAGGCTGAGGTGGGTGGATCACTTGAGGTTTGAGACCAGCCTGGCCAACATGGTGAAACCCTGTCTCTACTAAAAATACAAAAATTAGCAAGGCTTGGTGGCAGGTGCCTGTAATCCCAGCTACTCGACGGGCTGAGGTAGGAGAATTGCTTGAACCTGGGAGGCAGAGGTTGCGGTGAGCCGAGATTGTGCCACTGCGCTCCAGCCTGGGCCACAGAGGGAGACTCTGTCCAAAAAAAAAGTTACCACTTTCTAATTTGAAAATAATTTTCCTTTATCTGAGGCAGGGGGATCGCTTGAGGCCAGGAGGTCAAGGCTGCGGTGCGCCATGATCACACCATTGCACTCCAGCCTGCACGACAGAGCAAGACCCTGTCTCAAAAATAAATAAGATAAAATGAAAAAGAATGGTGACTAAACTAATTTGACACTGGATCCTACTGAAACAGCAAAGAGATGTTAGTGGAATGGGTCAAGATTAGAACACAGAACTAACCACAGAGGGCTTCATTAATATCACCTCAAATTCCACTGTCCTGAGTGAAAGCTGAACACAAACGCCCTGGGACACGTGGTACAGGGTCTGCGCTGGGGTAGGATGGTGTGGTCCGGATGCCTGCCCCTGCCTGGACACGCGCACACTGTCATTTGAAATGGGCTCTCCTACCTTCTTTACCGACAGGTCATAGTCCAAGTCGCTCCCCGAATCTTCTTCACGCTCCTGCTGCTCCTGCATGTCCTTCATTTTGATCAGCAGCTCCGCCTTGGGGGCCGACGTGCTGTAGTAGGTAGAATTGGTGGCCAGGGATACGGCCGCAGGCACGCTGGGCTCCTCTTTCCTGGGTAAAGGCGTGGGAACGTCAATGAGCTGGGACTGTGCATGCAAACAGCCCCTCCGCCCCACTCCCTGGGTTGTGACAAATCAACGCTGGTGCTCACAAAAGGACACCAGCCAGGGAGATGAGACAGCCAAACGGGGAAAAATAAGTAGGTAACAAGGTTAAAACTAAAAACCATCAACCCTGCCAAATGGATACTCGTAAGTGTAGGAAATGTAGTTTTTAAAAACGGCAAAAACTCAAATAAGCAGGAATGTCTAAAAATCTCTGCCATAGAGGTGAGAGCACAGATCACCTCTACCAGGAGCCTGGGTTGATGAGGACAAGGGCACGTGTGATGCTATCTACAAACACCAACCCTTCTCCCTTCCTCCCAGCAGCCCTGTTGGCGCCCTCCTGCCTGGGTTCACTTGGTCCAGCTGCTCCTCCTTGGCTGTGTGTCACACCCACTCCACCTTCCCACCCATGAATGATGCTGTGCTGGCAGAATGTATGTCAGCAGCAGGGAAGATGCCACCACGCATGCCTTTGTGGTCAAGCGGCTGAAGGAGATATGCTGAAAGTGCTACTTACAAAACCAATTAAAATACATTCGTTCAGGCAGGTGTAAATTGTCATAATTTTTTTTTCCTTTCTATTTCAAGAGATGGGGTCTTGCTCTGTCGCCCACACTGGAGTGCAGTGGCACCATCATAGCTCACTGTAGCCTCCAACTGCTGGGCTCAAGTGATCCTCCCACCTCAGCCTCTCGAGTAGCTGGGACTACAGGTATCTACCACCATGCCTGGCTAATTTTTGTACTTTTTGTAGAGACAGGGTTTTGCCATGTTGCCCAGGCTGGTATTGAATTCATGGGCTCAAATGATCCGCCTACCTTGGTCTCCCAAAGTGCTGGGATTACAGGTGTGCACCACTATGCATGGCCAAATTATAATACTTTTTTTTTAATGCAGATGTAAAAAAATTTCAAATAAAGTTTTAAAAATCCATTTCATAAAGAACCACATATATATTCAATCTAAGCCTTCATTCTCATGTTGGCACTAGGAACATGTGGGGGCTGGATGACTCTCTGTGGTGGGGGCCCTCTTGTGTACTGTAGATGTTGAGCAGCGTCCCCAGGCTCCACCCACCAGATGCTCGGAGCACCCCTCCCCACAGTGATATTGCCAACTGTCCCCCAGGGTAGACAACGGCCCCATTGAGAACAGCTGTCTTACGAGAAAGGAGACTTGTGGCCATCATCAGAAATCTTGCTGGCCTCAGGCCAAGGCGTGGTGGCCTGTAGTGTGGATTTTCATGTCAGGGCCAAAGTCATCATTCCCTGGGATGGGGCCGTGAACCCTCCATTCCTCTTTCAGGAGGCTCACAAAAAAGTCAAAAAGTGCTAAGTATTGAGGAGCCCTTACGAAAATCTGTCTTCCCCAAAAGCACACATGAAAACAGAGAGGCATGCCCCCTTTCCCTTTACAAGTTTAAGAGATGCCAGGCAGAGTCACGCCGAAGCTGGGAGGCCACGTCTACTCACCTCTCCTCTGTGCTTCTAGGAGAGGGGATTTTGGGGAGCAGCTTCCTCCGCTGCTGGGCTTCTTCCAGGAGGTGCTCGTCTTTGGGGAAGATACCTTCCATCAAGTCCATGGTGGTTTTGATCTTCACACTGGGATCCAGGATGTCGGCCAGGGACTTATCCTTCCCCACAATCTCCCTGGCCAGCTCCTCCGACTTCAGGTCTTCCACAGTCTTCTCTTTGGCCTTCATGTAGCTGAGCCCCGGAGGGGAGGCGCAGCGGTCCTTCTCGGGGGGCGCCTGGGTGCCCAGGGGCTGGGGCTCAGCTGGCTGGGCCCTATGTGGGGCCTCGGGCTCAGCACCCTGACGCGTGTACAGGCAGAAGCGGGAGTAGAACTGCTCCGACGTGCTCAGCGTCTTGATCTGGTCTTTCTCTAGCCCGCGGGGCAGGGCGGGTGGCTCAGCAGGGCGCGCCAGGCTCTGGCGGCTCTCCTTCTCTGGCTGGCTCTCCGAGTGCACGATCTTGATGGGCACCATCTTCACCGTGGTGTTGTTGTCCATCACCCGCTCAATTCTGGAAGAAAAACAGTCTGCTGAAATCGCAAAGCATGCTCCAGCCACAGACCCCGATTGACGCATCCCCTGCCCTCCCCTTCGGATGGGAACCTGACTCGAAGGCACTAGCCAGCCATCCGACTTGAAGGAGCCTCCATGATCGCACATCCTGGATGAGACAGAGGCCTCAAGAAGCTCCCTCTGACTCCTGCCTCTGCCTTCCAACCCCAGCATCCTTTCCATGCTCAAACTGCCAATGTCACCCCTGAGGCATCCCGAGGTGTCCTCCAGGGGTTTGTGGGGGGCTGTGAGGACTGTTTAATACCATTTGTCATTCCGCCGATGATAATGCAAACTTTAACAAGCCCTGTTTGGTTAAACGTTCTTTCGTAGGTGAAGCCTGCAGTGGATGGGCATTTTCCAGGATTCCCATCTGTCCTTAGGTTGCTGCAGTTCCGCGGGTTCCTGCGTACTTCTCAGGGCCTGGGGAGAGCTCCTCTCTGGAGTGGCTGTGCTTGGAGTCAGGCCAGAGCCCCCCACCATCCCACTCAGGAGAAGTTCCTGTGCCATGTGCAGGGCAGCCCACTCCACACTATTCTTGTACCCCCGTCCCCCTGTGCTTCAAGCTAGTGTTGCACAGATTTGCACACCAGTGAGATATGATCTCACAGTAAGCAGGGAGTCATCGGTTCTGTATTACTCCCAAAGGGCACAGATGTGCTTTTTTTAAAAAAAGTTTCAGCCAGGTGTGGTGGGTCATGCCTGTAATCCCAGCACTTTGGGAGGCCATGGCGGGCAGATCACTTGTGGTCAGGAGTTCGAGACCGGCCTGGCTAACATGGCGAAACCCTGTCTCTACTAAAAATACAAAAATTAGCTGGGTGTGGTGGTGCGTACCTGTAATCCCACCTATTCAGGAGGCTGAAGCACAAGAATCACTTGAACCTGGGAGGCAGAAGTTGCAGTGAGCTGAGATCGCACCACTGCACTCTAGCCTGGGCAACAGAGCAAGACTCTATCTCAAAAAAAAAAAAAAAAAGTTTCTGGATGAAAGGGACTAGAGAGGCACCTAAAGCACCCCTGGGAGACTGGGGGAGAGAGCACGGGAGGAACAGGCCCGGCAATGCTACAGTCCCTTGTCTGGGGCAGACCTGCACCTGCTGCTCTCAGCAGCACCGTGCTGGACCACGCTGACCAGGGCCAACTCAGCCAAGAGCTTTTCAAAGCACTGGAGAAGCAGCCCCATATGCTAGTGGTCAGGAGGGAAGCAAAAAGAAACAGGCCAAACTCCACAACCCCAAATTAGGATGTGTTTCTAATGAAGTCAACCCAAAACTGCCCCTACGACGTTACGCAAATGAATCAAATTTTCCACAGCACGAGGGCAGGCACGATCTCTAAATTTCATGCTGTTTTTCCCTCTTTCACTGGTGACTGGGAATGCAGGAGGGCTCGTTCCCTATCAAGGGAGTGGTGCTCAGGCTGAGATGAACTAACTGTGTATTTTCCTCCCTCTCTCCAGTAGGGTCCATTAACATCTGATGTGTTTTATCTAGGGACTGACAGACACCTCACAACTGCTTCCTCATGAAGAAAATTTACAAAGTCTAACTGTGGAAAATACCGTTTAGATAGGTCAGACTTATAAAGGAAAACCCTGGCTAGGCACAGTGGCTCATACCTGGAATCCCAGCACTGTGGGAGGCTGAGGTGGGAGGACTGCTTGAGCCCAGGAGTTTGAGACCAGCCTGGGTAACACAGTGAGACCACCCCCCACCTCTCTGTTAAGAAATAATAATAAAAGGAGGAGGAAAACCCGGCCACCTTATCCAAGCAGCAGCAAACGCAGAACCTCTGCACTCCCTTCATCCCCCCATAGAAGCTCTGCTTGCCTATTACTGACTTTCACATCAGCCTGTGTTGGTATCCTCCCCCTTTTGTGCAGAAATTTGATGTGCACAATAGAAAAAATTAAACAACACAAACAAATCTCCCTTCACAGGTTTTAAAGTATTGGGAAAGAGGCTGGGCACAGTGGCTCGCCCCTGTAATCCCAGCACTTTGGGAGGCCGAGGCAGGCAGATCACCTGAGGTCAGGAGTTTGAGACCAGCCTGGCCAACATGGTGAAACCCCGTCTCTACCAAAAATACAAAAATTAGCCTGCCTTGGTGGCGTGCGCCTGTAATCCCAGCTACTCGGGAGGCTGAGGCAGGAGAATCACTTGAACCCAGGAGTCAAGATCGCACCACTGAACTCCAGCCTGGGCGACAGGGAATAATAATAATAATAATAATAATAGTAATAATAATAATAATATAAAATAAAATACTGGGAAAGAAAAAACCAAATCTCCTGTCTCCCACAGGTTCACATACACTTTCCAACAAAGCATCTATTCCTGATCATTTTTTAATAGAAATGGTCTCTCTTCTTAAAAACGCTCTTGACTTCCACATGAGAACAGTTTCACAAGCCTTGACTTCAAAATAAGGACAGAACACAGTGGATCGGACCTTCCAGCAACCAGCCCTCATCAACTCACAAATTTTTCCTGTTAATGAGCCGTGCAGTCTATGAGATCTTTACTAGAGCAGCCTGAAAGGCGTAAGACACTTTCCTTTCAGAACCTTACAATGTTACCAATTGAAAGGATATCTGAGTGATCTTTAGATACATTTTAAATGATGCAAAGCCCAGTTTTGGCCCACAGAGAAAGCTGTGGTTACAACGCCTCCGCTGGAGATACAGGATCAGTATCAGTCATATCCTTTCTCTGCTGAGTTACTTAGAAGCTAAGAAAAAAAATGACTTGAGACTCTAGAGCAGTGAGGTCCCACAGAGTTTTCTGCGGTGATGGGAATACCTGTTATCTGTCCTGTCCAGGACGGCAGCCACCCTCCACACCTGGTGTGACCGAGGACCCGCATTCATCGACTTGGTTTTCTTTGCTCCACATTTACACAGCACAGGTGACGGTGGGTCCTGTACTGGGCGTGCAGCTCTACAGCAGGGTTCCCAGCCTAACAGCAGCTGGCATCTGCAGTCAGACAATGCTCTGTGGGGGCTGTCCATGCACTGCAGACCCTGAGCGGCCTCCCTGGGCTCCAGCACTGGATGCAGAGAGCACCCCCCACTCCCATCCCACTTAGGACAACAAAAACTATCTCCAGACATTGCCCAATGTCCCCTAGGGGCTAAAATCGCCCTCTACCTCCTAGGTTGAAAGCCACTGCTCTAGAGGATGAGACAGAAATTCTCCCCTTCTTTCATTTCTCAGTCCTTCAAGGCACTCAAGGAGGTGGTGTTTGTGTGTGAAAAAAGCTAAACAGCCAGTGCTCTTTTTTGCACAAGGTCTCACTCTGTCACCCAGGCTGGAGTGCAGTGGTGCCCTCCTGGCTTACTGCAGCCTTGACCTCCAGGCCCAGGTGATCCTCCCACTTCAGCCTCCTCCCTGGGAAGCTGGGACTATAGGCATGCACCACCATGCCTGGCTAATTTTTTGTAGTTTTAGTAGAGACAGGGTTTTGCCATGTTGCCTGGGCTAGCCTCGAACTCCTTGAGCTCAAGCAGTCCACCTGCCTTGACCCCTCGAGGTGCTGGGATTACAGGTGTGAGCTACCATGCTGGGCCTAGCGCTCTTGAAAGGTCAAGTCCCTGCCTGACATTTACCAACATCTCAATGGACGCAATAATTCCATGCCTGAAATCCTGATAGCACCATGAAACATGAATGAGTATTCTTCTGCTTTAACAAAAGGTGTATACCAGCTTAGCTTTCTAACATTTAAAAAAAATCTGGAAAAAAAGGAGTAAGAAAATACTAGACACCATGAAAAACACTGTTAACCAGCCGTGCAGGCTATGAGATCTTTACTAGAGCAGCGTGAAAGGAGTAAGATACTTTCCTTTCAGAACCTTACAATGTTACCAATTTCACCTAACGGTGGCATGCTTACGTTCAAATCAATTCCAATCACAAATATTGACTGCATTAAAACAACAACAACAACAACAACAACAGCAACAACAAAACAGACCTCTACCCTGCAGATGCCTGTGGGTAATGCAGCTATAAATGCATCTGGCTTGGAAAAAGGGGAAGATGAACCACCTATTCACATCTACCCCTGTTCCCTGTAGGAAAGAGCAGCCCCTCAGTGAGATAAAAATCCAACCACCACTGAAGCTGCACTTTCTGTCCACGCAGTTATTCCCCAGGACTGACTTTGAGTCCAACGCCTTGAGCTAAAGCAAGGTGCCCAGGTGTCTCCCCAGAAAGACCCACTGAGAACCTGTGTCTCACGGAAGGAGCCTCGTGGGGAGGGAACACTGTGGCAGGACAGTACCTGGTTGAATCCTCATCCTGGATGAGCAGGGGAGGTTTGTCCGTCAGCTTCTGGGGAGCGAACTGGGGCGAGGGGGAGCGCGAGGTCTCCATGGTGGCCGTCTGCAGGCGCAGGTGCTGCTGCTTGGGAGGGAGCGGTGCTTCTGGCAGAGGAAGGGATGTGTCCCCACTCACATGCTGGCTTCCACGCTCACAGGCAGCGGCCTTCGGGATGTCCTGGGGCTGGGCACTGCTGAACACAGAGGGGCTGTGGGAGAGGGACAGACGGGCCACACACACATCCAGGGATGCAGGGGACGGTGTTGGGAAGGGCCTGCCAAGGACGGCCAGCGGTGCGTCGGCAGGTGCGCTGTCTGTGGCCCTGTATCTCCTGGGCTCGCGCTTGGGTGGCGGTGGCCTCTGTGGGGCTGGCCTCTTGGCGAGCAGGGCTGAGCTCACTGGCCACGAGTCTTGTCCTCGAGCATGCAGCGGTGAGCCAGGGCTGTGGGCTCGGGGTCCCAAGTCTGCTGGGATGCTCTCCTCCGAGTATCTATAATCTCGAGGTAGGGTTCCTGCTCGGCCCCGGCCCTCCTGGGGCAGCTCTGGGGCTCCCTGGGAGTGAGATGGTTCAGAGAATGTGGGTGGGTTCGGTGCGTTCTGACTCGGTGGGTGCTGCTGTGATCCTGGGCTGCCTTCCCAACACTGGACATCTGCTTGTCTAGAGGAAGAACAAGTACAAATTAATCAACAATTCCAATAACACCTTCCCGCCACAAAGGACTGGACCTGGATCTTCACAATCCCCTGAAGCCACTTTCAGCAGTTAAATCCACATGCACTTTCCCACACCTGTCGCCACCGCACTCCTCAGGCAAGGTGGGGAGTCGTGACACACCTCGGACAACAGGAGGCTGTCGACTAGCATGTCCCACAAGGGAACATGAAGCATTCAAGACACAGGTGCACACATCACACACAGACACACATGCACACACAAATTGCATTTGTTTTTGCAGGAACAAATGAACAAAAATTTCAGAAACAACATGAATGTTTGTGGAAATGCTCACATAGGGCTAGATTCAGAAATATTTACTTCAAGTCACAGTATTTTTATGTGGCTCATGGAAAATTGCCATATACAAAGGGGTAAACCTTTCTAAGATGAGCTGCAAACCACTTATTTAATAAAACCTTGAAAATCAGTACTGCATTATGAAAATTAAGACCAACAAATAAGAGTTGGGGTCTCGCTCTGTTGCCCAGGCTGGAGTACAGTGGCGTGATCATAGCATGCTGCAGCCTTGAACTCCTGGACTCAAGCAATCCTACCACTTCAGCTTTACAAGTAGCTAAGACTATAGGTGCCCATCACCACGCTTGGTTAACTTTTAAAATTTTTGTAGAGATGGGGTCTGTGTTGCCCGGGGTAGTCTCAAACTCCTGGGTTCAAGTGATCCTCTTGCCTGTCTCCCGAGTAGCTGGAACCACAGGCATGCACCACCATGCCCGGCTAATTTTTGTATTTTTAGTAGAGATGGGGTTTCGCCATGTTGGCCAGGCTGGTCTTGAGCTCCTGTCCTCAAGCGATCCACCTGCCTCAGCCTCCCAAAGTATTGGGAGGTCTGGTCCCAAAGTGTTGGGAGGGCAGGTCTGCTCTCAGCTTAGAGGAGGCCGAAGACACAGCACAGGCTTAGAAAACAAGCTGTAACCAAATAGCTCAACCTCAGAGCTTCAGACAACAGCAACCCCACTCAAGGAAGTCGGATTTCTCATGTGCACCAGGCAGACACTAACAGAAACTCCTAGCTTGAAGTGTTATCAAAATAACTTGAACGGCTGGGCGCAGTGGCTCACATCTGTAATCCCAGCACTTTGGGAGGCCGAGGCGGGCGGATCACTTGAGGTCAGGAGTTCGAGACCAGCCTGGCCAACATGGTGAAGCCCTGCCTCTACTAAAAATACAAAATTAGCCAGGCATGGTGGCGTGTACCTGTAATCCCAGCTACTTGGGAGGCTGAGGCATGAGAATTACTTGAACCTGGGAGGTGGAGATTGCAGTGAGCTGAGATCATACCACCGCACTCCAGCCTGGGTGACAAAGCAAGACTCCATCTCAAAACAAAACAAAACAAAATTTGAACACAGCTATGCATGGGTTACAGAACAATACATCTGTCTGGTTACAAAACACAGAATGGCATTAAAATACTGCCAAATTGACCTGCATTCTGAGAAGTGCTCTCACAGGTCAGATGTCTCCCCCACATTGCATTTCAATATTCAATGGTTTAGTATTCAATATTCCATTTCCCTTCCTTCCTTTTTTTTTTTTTTTTTTGTGTGTGTGTGTGTGTGTGTGTGTGTGTGTGTGTGTGAGACAGGGTCTTACTCTGTTGTCCAGGCTGGAATGCACAATCTGGGCTCGCTGCAGCCTCCACCTCCTTGGCAGGTGATCCTCCCACCGCAACACCCAGCTAAGTTTTGTATTTTTGTAGAGATGGGGTTTCACCATGTTGCCCAGACTGGTCTCAAACTCTTGGACTCACGGATCCATCTGCCTTGGCCTCCGGGCCTCCTAAGTACTGGGATTACAGGTGTGAGTCACTGTGCCCAGCCTCAATATTTCAGCATTCAATAATTCATTTCATTCCAAAGAGTTGAGGTACACTTGAACTTTTTTTCCCTTTAAAAACTCCTGAAATATAGCACCCATAGACCCACTTGAAAGTACCGGTACCTGTTCTTTAAAAGTGCCATGTATTCGTTCGTTTTCACGCTGCTGATAAAGATATACCCGAAACTGGGAACAAAGTGAGGTTTAATTGGACTTAGAGTTCCACATGGCTGGGGAGGCCTCAGAATCAAGGCGGGAGGTGAAAGGCACTTCTTACATGGCAGTGGCGAGAGAAAACGGAGGAAGCAAAAGCGGAAACCCCTGAAAAACCCATCAGGTCTTGTGAGACTTATTCGCTATCATGAGAATAGCAGGGGAAAGACCAGCCCGACCAACCACCATGATTCAATTACTTCCCCTGGGTCCCTCCCACAACACGTGGGAATTCTCAGAGATACAATTCAAGATGAGATTTGGGTGGGGACACAGCCAAACCCTATCACATCACCACATCATAGAAACAGATCAAACAGATATCTTTTTTTTTTTTTTTTTTTTTTTGAGACGGAGTCTCGCTGTGTCACCCAGGCTGGAGTGCAGTGGTGTGATCTTGGCTCACTGCAAGCTCTGCCTCCCGGGTTCACATCATTCTCCTGCCTCAGCCTCCCGAGTAGCTGGGACTACAGGTGCCCGCCAGCATGCCCAGCTAATTGTTTTGTATTTTTAGTACAGGTTTCACTGTGTTAGCCAGAATGGTCTCAATCTCCCGACCTCGTGATCCACCTGCCTCAGCCTCCCAAAGTGCTGGGATTACAGGTGTGAGCCACCACGCCCAGCCAGAAACAGATAATTAAATGTACTACAATTTATTGCTAAAATCCAAGTAATCCAAGTGCCTTTGGTCACCCATTGATTAAAAAGGAACTCTACTTGCACAGTGCCTTCTGCAGAAGTGCTCCGAGATCCACCCATAAACGAAAGAGAACTCACCTGCAGGGAGCAAAGCCCCTGTGAGAAGTGAACAATGACATGGAGCAAGAGACCCACTGAGAAACTGGATGGCAGGCTGGCTCCTGGCTTCTCTCCTAATCAGAAACTGCCCACAGGCTCCTTCCCATCTTCCTAGAGGGCCAAACTACAGGAGCTGGGTGCTCTGTTCTCAGGGGAGTGGCGTGTGCTGCACTGTCACTTCCCATGCCAGAAGAGAGGCACAGGGCGCTCCATCCCAACACTGCACTTCATTCAGACCTGCAGTAGCACAGCAATGTCTGGACCAAGTTCACCCCCCACCCCCACCTTGTAAAGTCAAACTATAAAATCACTAATTGGTTTTTATTGTCATAGATGATAAGAATCTGGGAAATCAGGGTCACCAACACAAACGAAGAAAAGGACCAAAAATGGGGATTTGGGCCTCTGCTGGGGTCATATTCCAACTTTTGTTTCTAATTGGTTCCAAGCGGCAGCTCTGTAGGTTGTGTGACTGGTCTATGTTGTGCTTGTGCACAGATGCATGTCTATGTGTTTATGCATGTCTATATGTTGTATGCATCTGGTGGGTATGTACACAGATCTATGTGTGGATGTTGTCTGTGTCTATGTTGTATGTGTGTAGATGCATGTTGTATGTGTATAAATGTCTGTCTGTACGTACACTGTGTGTGTGCCTGGGCTGTGTATGTGTGTAGATGTATATCTCTGTGTAGATGTATGTTGTATGTGTATGTCTGGTTGTTTGCACGTGTAGATGTATGAGTCTGGGTTGTGTCTGAATGTACATGTCTGTGTGTAGATGTATGTTGTATGTGTACATCTGGGTTGTATATGTGTGTAGATGCATGTCTCTGTGTCCATGTATGTTGTGTGTGTCTGTGTTGTGTTGTATGTATGTGTGGGTACGTGTGCCTGTGTTGTGTCTGTGCGGAGATGTATGTTGTGGGTGTGTGCCAGGTTGTATATGTTGTATGCACGTGTAGGTACGTGTGTCTCTGTTGTGTATGTGTATATATGTATGTATATACATTTGTCTCTGTATATATGTATGTATTTCTCTTTGCCATACTTCTAAGGATAAAATAAATGGTGACAGCAAGATCCAGCGATAGAGCAAGCAAGGCACTAAGATGACTTAAGGACTTGGTGTCTTCACACAAGCTCCAGGAATCCACTGCAGCAGGAAGTTGGGCCACACAAAGGAACATTTCAAAGGCAGCTGCACTCTAGGATCCAATTGATATTCAGCCTTGGTTGGTGTTCATTCTCATGCAAAACATGCTAATGCCACGTTCCCAAGGAGACAGCTGCTTGCACAGTTCCCAGAGGGGAGAGGGCCAGCAGGCTCCAAGCAGCAGAGGCTTCAGAGATCTGCAACATGGAGCCCGTGGCCCTGCCATTCTCCCTGGGTTGGCCGCCACTGAAGGAGCTGGAGCACGAGGCTCTAAAACAGCACCTCAAAGCCAAACAGAACTAATCTGAAGGGCACAAACCTGCAGGAAGGGCCACCATCAATGTACTCAGTCACCCAACGTGCTATGACAGGACTGAAACCACTGTTAGGAAAAAAACAAACACTCTAGAGATGCTGTTGGCATTACTCCATTTTTGCTTCCACTGAGACAGCCAGCCCCGTGTCTGAATGCAAGGTTTCCACCTATGAGAGGTGGCAGTTTTATCTCCACGCTCCATCTGTCCGTGATAAGCTCCCTGAGGACACTGGGCCCATTTTTCTGAGTCTCCTTGTGCGCTGCTCCTGCCTCCACACAGCCCTCAGGATGGCTGGTTCCTTCTCACATAGCCCTCAGTTCTCCCAGTCCTGCCCTGACATCACCCCACCTCCTAGGTCACGCCCCAGCAAGGGGACTCTCTCAAATCATCCCATTGCTCACCTGCCTCCACGCTCCTCCCTGGGCTGAAAGCATCTCTACAGAGGGCAGGGAGCTGGGCTATTTCCTTCAGGGCCTGGTAGGCAAATATTTATTACATGCATTGTTATGCCTTCACTTGAACACAATGTAAATGCACTTGTTGCTTTCAATCACTTTCGCTTTTTGTGCAGAATTGTAAAAGGGGAGAAGCCGCATTTTTTTCAAGACACCATGGTTAAGTTCTCCATAAAAGGACCTTGTGTATGAGTGTTCCCAACACAACTAAACAGTTTTGAACGGCTCTGTAATCAATAATTCACCACTGTTTTCTGAATAGGATTAACAATTATCTTTAGCAAGGAGGACGGGAAAATTTCCGAATCTTGCAGATGACTTAAGGAACACACACCGCAGGGTCCTCCTCACCTATTTTTTTTTCTTTTTTTTTTTTTTTGAGACAGAGATAGGGTCTTGCTCTATTGCCCAGGCTGGAGTGCAGTGGCGTGATCATGGGTCACTGTAGCCTTGACCTCCCAGGCTCAAGTGACCCTCCTGCCTTAGTCTCCTGAGTAGCTGGGACCACAGGTGTATGCCACTATGGCCTGGCTAGTTTTTAAATTATTTTGTAGAGATGGGGTTCACCATGTTGCCTACGCTGGCCTCAAACTCCTGGGCTCAAGTGATCCTTTTGCCTTGGCCTCCCAAAGCGCTGGGAGTATAGGTATGAGTCATTGCCACAGGCATCATAACTACTTTTGGTGTCAATGATGGGATAGGGATGCATTCTGATTTGCAGACACACAACACAGGTGCTGCTGAAATGCTGCCCTCGATGAACTCCAGTGTCTGAGTGCTTTCTAAAGTACAGGTTAAACATCTCTCTTCCGAAATGCTTGGGACCGGAAGTGTTTTGGATTTCCAACGTTTTTGGATTTTGGAATACTTACACATACATAATGAGACATCTCGGGGGTGGGACTCAAGTCTAAACCTGAAATTCATTTTGTTTCCTATACACTTTATATATACATATAGCGTGAAGGTAACTTTATACAATATGCTTAATAATTTTGTGCATGAAACAAAGTTTGTATCCACCGAACCATCATAAAGCAAAAGTGTCAGTCTCTCGGCCACCCATGTGCACAATCTGTGGTTGTCTGGCATCTCCGTCATTCCGGACTCTGAATTTATATGCTGCCAACAAGCCGTAATTTTCCTACACTTACTGATATATAAGCACTCAACAGTGAAAAGCACGACATGCCATCAATATAGTGAGAGAGGAATGTGTCCAGGGTAAGTAAGCAGCACAGCAATGGCACCGGAACACCCGCTTCAGCTGTCAGGCGCCAGCAACGGCAAACAGTAGCAGCTTGCCTGGTCTCTACCTGCTTTCTTACTGCAACCCGTCCCACGAGATCAGCTGTGGAATTTTTCATTTGTGGCATCATGTTGGTGCTCAAAAACTTTTGAACTTTGGAGCATTTAGGATTTCAGACCTTCTGATTAGGGATGCTCGAGCTGTGGTAGCTGCCTGTGACTTGAGGTTTCCCTGGGCATACACATCCGATCGGGATCCATCACGTGCCAGCTATGTGACGTCGGGCAGGCAACTACACCCCAGGAAGCTGCCTCTCCTGTTCCAGGTGATCACAGGCCACATCGCATAGGATGGCGGTGAGCTAGCAGCAGATAAAGGCCCTGGTGTGGGAGAGGGAGTTGCGTAGGCTTCCTACGAGCGAGGCACCTGCTGAGCACCTAAGACCAAAGCATCAGTCTGTGATGGGGCAGACCTTGACACAGGCCTCCGTGACACCAGCACCATACAACCTTCTTCCCAAAGCATAACACCATGCAACACACCCAACCAATGAGATGGGAAGGGCACCCCTGCAGCCACCAAGCCAGCCGGTGAGGGGTATAAAAGGTGCCAAGAGAGCTCTGGGCAATGGCACTGCCTCATTTTTACAATGAAGAGACAGAGTGAACACACTTCCCGTGGATAATGACATTGAGGTGTTTCCTCCTTTCATTTACATATTCTGCAAAAGGCTAACTTATGCCATATACAAACATATTACACACAAGCATATCGTCAAGAATAGCAATGGATAGGGCAGTATCTGTGGTGGCCCAAGAGTCCTCCTTGAAAATGTATGCTACAAAGCCAGGATCTGGGACCGGAGCTGTGTGCACAGAGCACAATTATCTCATGGGACAACTGGGGTAGGGCCCAGCATTGCTGCTTCCAAACAGAGCCAGGTTTCCACGAGCATGGAACGTGGAACGCTCAGTAACTCAGACACCAACTCAAGCTCAACACTGACAGTTTGAGGTTATCATTTAGAAAGCACTCCTCCATTGGTTGTGGGCATAAATAGAAGGGATTCTGTAAAGCATAGAATTTTTATCAGGAATCACAGGTAGCTGGTCTGCCCTTCAGCCTGGTGAGGTGTATCAGACGCTGCCAAGCAGGTGTTCGCACACTGAAGAACAACGGCGCCACCAGGCCTCAGAATGCGGGTCAGGCAGCTGAGAGCCGGCACACCCGTGCCATTCTGAGCACAAGTTTCCTGAACGAGTTCCTGGTGTCTCCACTGTCCTTCCCAGGCCCTGGGCAGCTCTTACAGACACTCACCCTTGGGGAGGCGCAGGTGGAAAGCTCTTTTGTCAACACAGCACCCCATAAAGGCCAGATGAGGTAGAAAAAGGAGACAGTGGGGAAGGTGATGGAGCCCAACAGAGGCAAGAAACCAACCAAGCGACCAACCAATCAATGCAGAGATGTATTAGAAACATTTTAAACAGTGTGAATACCTGGGAACAATGGCACCAAAAACTCTTTCCTTAGCCATACCAGTTTACCAGGCTGAGCGCAGTGGCTCACACCTATAATCCCAGTGCTTTGGGAGGCCAAGGTGGGAGGAATTCAAGACCACTCTGAACAACATAGCAAGACCCAGTCTCTACAAACAAACAAACAAAAGCCAGGTATGGTGATGCATGCCTGCAGTCCCAACTACTCAGGAGGCTGAGGTGAGAGAATCGCTTGACCCTGGGAGTTCAAGGTTGCAGTGAACCATGATCACACCACTGCACTCCAGCCAGGGTGACAGACGGAGACCCTGTCTCTAAAAACAGATGAAAAAAGCCTGGGTGTGGTGCCTCGTGCCTGCAATCCCAACACTTAGGGAGGCCAAGGCAGGAGGATTGCCTGAGGCAAGGAGTTTGAGACCAGCCTGGGCAACATAGCAAGACCCTGTCTCTACAAAAAATTGAAAAACCATCCAGGCATGGTAGTGTGCACCTTTAGTCCCAGCTACTCAGGAGGCTGAAGCAGGAGGATTGCTTGAGCCCAGGAGTTGGAGGCTGCAGTGAGCTATGATCATGCCACTGCACCCCAGCCTGGGTAACAGAGTGAGATTTCTGTCTCTAAAACACAAAAAAGAAATACTAATTTACCGTAGGACTTCCCAGACTGTGAGCACCAGCAAGCTAGAGGCTGTTTGGTTGTCCTTTGCAAGCCCAGCTTGCAGTCATAAAAACAACATTTGCCCAATGAACAGATAGAGCTAGTGATGACAAAGGACACAGTTGTTCTCACAGGCTCTGCTACAACTTTTGTGTCCTGTGGAACCACCTTCAGGGAGGACAACAGCCCTGAACCATCCTTAAGTCAGTCATTTCTCTACTGCCACATCTCTGCTGAAGCTGCTCCCTGTATGCCAGGATTCTAGTGCCGTGTGGGGAAAGCAATTACTCTAGAAAGTCAGATGAATTAGTGTTTCTTTAGTGTCTTCACAGATGGATAAAAAGGTCTGCTGCTTCCTTTGGGTTTTATTTGTGCTTGCAGGGACTTGGATGGCAAAGAGTAACAAAGTTGAATTAGAGGCTGATAAATCACTTGTGGTTAGGAAGGGGAGGAGACAGAGATTAAAAGAGAAATCCAAAGCACAGATGATCCAAATCATAGTTACAGGCACTGATTTCTCGAGGGGTTAATGCCCAATAACAGAACCTGCCTAGATTTGGAGATTATAACGTGGGATGGCCCCTCAAGTATCGGACCCTGAGTATGTCTTCAGCACACACATTTTGAGGATCTGTTCCAGGCTTCTATTGTCTCTGTGCCTGGAGAGCCTCATTCTTGGTTCCAGAAAGTCAGCCCTGGGAGCTGGGCTCTCCTGCCTTGATGAGAGGGCCAGGCCTGGGCAGAGGTGGGAAACAGCAAGGGCTGGCATGCCTGCAAACCTGTGTTTCAGGAAAGCCCTCCAAGCAATGTGGATGTTGAGCCAGCCCTGGGAATCTCTGCTTTACAGGAACTCTCCCTCCAGAACTCCCAACCTCCCACTTTCCTACCCACTTCCTTTAGATATTCAAAGCTATTCCTGAAGTTTTCGTCGCTGGCTTGGCATACCCCTCTCAAATGAAATTACTCTCATCTGTGAAAATGGTAAGATTGAGTGCACCCCCCCACCCCCACCCTCTTCCAGGCCTGGAGGGACTGATCCACGTTCCTCCAGCCAGAAAGGCTTCTTGAACCCTGGGCCAGTTCATCTCTGCTAACTGTAACAACTTCAAAAGACAGCTTGTGGAGGTCCACTCTGGTTCACATATGTACCACTGCTTCCAGTAGCAACTAAAAAGAGGCCAGAAAAGTTATAAAATCATAGGTTTTACAAATTCATCAGACTCCCCACACACATGTAAAAAGTCTCCCCATCCCCTCTCCCTTAGTGTTATCTTCACAGTGCTTTCAAAATGAGCAATTAAAGACATGTGGGTTTTAAAAATTAGTATTTGTCTTACCTTCTAGACCTGGAGTTTGCAAACTAGAAATGAAGGCCCAACTCTCTACTGCCTCCTGGTTTTGTAAACGAAGTGTTATTGGAACACACACACGTCCCTCATTAACAGCTGAGGACACCTACATGAACTCAACTCCGGAAAGTCTCAAGCCCTTCACAGGAGAGAAAAGATCATGGCCTCTGAGTCCTAGTGAAACTGTGTGAGGAAGGAGACTCTCACACACCTGCCCTGCGACCCAGCCAGTCCGCCACTCTCAGAGAAACAACTCTCATCCAAGAGAAACCACACAAGCCCTCATTCATGCTGGCCAAACACTGCCCACCTACTGGTGAGTGGATCAACCAGTGGTGCTGTATTCACAGAAGGGAACACTAGCCAGTAATTTAGAAAAACTACCGAGACACAGCAATGAGAATGGGTCCCAGGGGCATGACCCTGAATGAAGGGTCAGCTGCCAAAGAATGCACAAGCAGGGTCCAGTTTACATGAAGCTCAAGAAAAGGCAACACTCACTAGGGTCACACATCAGGGAGGGATGGTTGTGGGGCAGGGTTTCATTGGGAAGAATACAAAGGAGCTTTCTGGAACTTACTGTTTTGACTATGAGGTGTATAAAGTTATCAAAACCAGCCAGGCACAGTGGCTCATGCCTAGAGTCCCAGCAACTTGGGATGCCTAGGCAGGAGGATCAGTTGAGGCCAGGAGTTCGAGACCAGCCTGGGCAACATAGCAAGATTTGGTACCGAAAGAAAAGTTTTTTAAAAAATTAACCAAGTATGGTGGCATGCACCTATAGTCCCAGCTACTCGGAAAGCTGAGGCGGGAGGATCACTTGAATCCAGGAGTTCAACAATGCACTGAGTCATGACTGTGTCACTGCATGCCAGCCTGGACAACAGAGAGAGACCTCATTTCTAAAAAACAAACAAAGAAGTCCCAACAATTCCTTTGAAACCCCTTCCTTCAAACAAGTGGAGCTTGTTAGAAGTAGGCCGGACTCTGACTCCTTTTGAACAAGCAAAATATGGCAGAACTCACATGTTCACTACAACATGAACTATTCTGAATAGTTCACTTGTGTGAACTACGTATACTGTGAATGCCAAGGCATGGAAGCCACCTAAGCAGACATTGACAGATGAGTGAATAAAGAAAATGTGATGTGTGCATATAGAGGAATGGAAAAGACTTAAAAAGGAGGGAAATCTTGCCATTTGTGACAACATGGATGAGCTACAGGACATTATGCTAAGTGGGACAAGCCAGGCACAGAAAGACAAGTACCACATGGTCCCACATACGTGAAGAATTTTAAACATTCAAATAGAATGAATGGTGGTTGTCAGGGGATGGGGGAAGGGGAAACAGGGAGATATTGGTGAGAGGGCACAAAGTTTCAATTACACGAGATGAATCAGTCCCAGAGACCTACTGCACAGCACAGCATAGCATCTGTAGTTAATAATTATGTATTGTACATTTACAAATTTGATAAGAGGGTAGATCTTATCAATGACAACAACAAAAAAGAGGGTTGACAGGGTGGGAGAAAACTTTTAGAGGTGATGGATCCATTTAAGGCACTGATTGTGGTGATGATTTCACAGGCATATAGATACTTATCTCCAAATTCATCAAGTTGTATACATTAAATATGTACAGCCTTTTGTATGTCAATCATACCTCAATAAATTGGTTTAAAAATGTACGGCAGAAGTGTGTGACTTCTGAGACCAGACCACACAGGCATTGCAACTTCCTCCTTCCTCTCTCCTGAGGATAACTCACAGTGGGGAAGCCAACTACCATGTTGTGAGGACACTCAAGCAGCCCTATAGGGAGATCCATGTGGGGAGGAACTGAGGCCTCCTGCCAACAGACATATGGGTGCCCTCTTGGAAGCGGATCCTCTAGCTCCAAGCAAGCCTTTGGAAGACGGCTGTCCCGGCCCACGTGTTGACTGCAATCTCAGGAGATGCTGAGCCACAATAACCCAGTTAACCTCCTCCCTAACCCTTAGAAAGTGTATGAGATAATAAATGTTTAGTGGTGCTGAAGCCACCAAATTGGTGGATGATTTGTTATGCAGCAAGGTAACTAACACAATTATTCTACTCTTTATGCTGTAATGATCAAGTGATCTGTGGCTGGCTTTTTGTTTTCAATGTATACACAGGGAATTTTGAGGAGTAGGAAGCAGACCAGAAATAAAACTCATAAACACATCAGAGTATCCACTTCTAAAAATTGGATATGGATATAATCGGTACCCTGAATTTCATGCCAAGATTCCCAACAATTGCTTATAGCACATTAGCTGACTTTTTTTTTCATTACTATATTTCTTTAGATTAAAAGAGAAAAAAAATCATATCTGAATCTCTGTGATAAATACTATCTTACTGTGGCAGACATTTTCATTTACCTCAATAATAGTTTTAGAAGCATCTGGGTTGTGTAATATTTATAAGGTATGATCTATTATTGACAAAAGCTTAAAGCTACTAAGGTCTGGGCAGAGGTAACAAGCAATGTATGAATCTGGGTTCACCTTACACCTTGTTCCCTACACCCACATGCTCTTCTGAGCCACAAATGTGTGTGTGAATTGTGTGTGTGAATTTCTAGACATCTAGGATGGATCTAGGAGGTGTTCATATTACCGAACACTTTCACCTGTACTCTTTTCACCTCCACAACTCTATCGGGGTATCAGTCACAGACCATAAAACCCAATGACTTGAGAGGTACTGTCTGATGAGTTGTAGTGAGCTAAGATGTCTGTCTGATGAATTGTGGTGAGTTGAGATATACTGTCTGATGAGCTGTAGTGATTTGAGATGTCTGTCCGACGAGCTGTAGTGATCTGAGATATCTGTCTGATGAGCTGTAGTGATCTGAGATGTCTGTCCGACGAGCTGTAGTGATCTGAGATGTCTGTCTGATGAGCTGTAGTGATCTGAGATGTCTGTCTGATGAGCTGTAGTGATCTGAGATGTCTGTCTGATGAGTTGTAGTGAGTTGAGATGTCTGTCCGATGAGCTGTAGTGATCTGAGATGTCTGTCTGATGAGCTGTAGTGAGTTGAGATGTCTGTTTGATGAGTTGTAGTGAGTTGTCTGACGAGTTGTAGTGATTTGTCTGTCTGATGAGCTGTAGTGATTTGAGATGTCTGTTTGATGAGTTGTAGTGAGTTGTCTGACGAGTTGTAGTGATTTGTCTGTCTGATGAGCTGTAGTGAGTTGAGATGTCTGTCTGATGAGCTGTAGTGAGTTGTCTGTCTGATGAGCTGTAGTGAGTTGAGATGTCTGTCTGATGGGCTGTAGTGATTTGAGATGTCTGTCTGATGAGCTGTAGTGATCTGAGATGTCTGTCTGATGAGTTATAGAGAGTTAAGATGTACTGTCTGATGAGCTGCAGTGAGTTGAGATGCCCTGCCCTACCTATGCATGCCTGGTGGCTCCCAAATCTCTGTTTTGATTCGCACTCTTTGGGACCCTCCCCAAGGAAGCCATTCCTGTTCTGAAGATCCAGTGAAATGCGGGGCCGGGCATGGTGGCTCATGCCTGTAATCCCAGCACTTCGGGAGGCCGAGGGGGGGCAGATCACGAGGTCAGGAGATCAAGACCATCCTGCCCAACATAGTGAAACCCTGTCTCTACTAACAATAGAAAAATTAGCTGGGCATGGTGGCGGGCGCCTGTAGTTCCAGCTACTCGGGAGGCTAAGACAGGAGAATCACTTGAACCGGGGAGGCGGAGGCTACAGTGAGCCAATATCGCGCCACCGCACTCTAGACTGGCAACAGAGTGAGACTCCGTCTCAAAAAAAAAAAAAAAAGCAACCTCCTCCATGAAACATTTCCTGGACCCGTTGACACAGATATGCCTTTCTTCTCTGAACTTGCACAGTACTGAATCCCTACCTGTTGATTCCTAGACAGTACTTCACCATTCTGTGGTATTTTCATTTAGTATCTCTCCTCCTGGCTGAAATGACTGTGCTCACTCCTGCCTAATCTACCTCTGTATTCCAGGTCCAACACAATGCCTGGCACAAAGCAGGTTGCAGCAAAAGCTCACTGAGTCAACAGGAAAGAAGGAATGAAGAAACAAAGGAAGGGAGGAGGGAAGAGAGAGGAAAGGAGCAGAAAGCAAAGCAGGCAACCTGATGTGCTCGGGCCTTCTGACTCCCATGCTCCTCAGCCATTCACATTTATGTTGTGGTCTGAATGCCTGTGCCCTGTCTCCCAAATCCGTAAGTTGAAATCCTAACTCCAATGGGATGGGATTAACAGGTGGAGCCTTTGGAAGGTGATGCAGTCAGGAGGGTGAAGCCCTCATGAATGGATTAGTACCCTCATAAGAAGTACTCAAGGATGGCATTGTGGCTCATGCCTGTAATCCCAGCACTTTGGGAGGCCATAGTGGGAGGACTGCTTGAGGCCGGGAGCTTGAGACCCTCCTGGCCAACATAATGAGACTCCATCTCTACAAAAACAAACAAAATTAGCCAGGCATGGTGGTACATGCTTAAAGTCCCAGCTACTCAGGAGGCTGAGGTGGGAAGATTGCTTGGACCTAGGAGTTTGGGAGTTTGAGGGTGCAGTGAGCTGTGATTGCACCACTGCACTCCAGCCTGGAGTGACAGAACCTGTCTCAAAAAAAGAAAAGATAGGCGAGAGAGCTTGCTTCCTCTCTCTGCTCTCCATCATGTGAGGACACAGGTAGAAAGTGCCATCTATGAACCAGGAATCCACAGGCCAGCACCTTGACATTGGACTACCAGCCACTCAGAAGAACCGTGAGCAATAAATGTCTGTTGTTTAAGCCTCCCAGTCTATGGTCATTTGTTGAACAATTTATATATTATCTTCACTATTAATACAGGACAAACTCCTTCAAGGAAGGTTCTGTCTGTGCCTGCTTCAACTTTGCATGCAGCACAGCACCCGACCTCGGGGATGCTAATTGTTAACCAGGGAGATAACATACTGATGTCACCTGAAGACCTGTCCACAGAGACTGCAGTTCTTCTGATCCTAGCGGTGATTAAAACATAGGGGCAAACAAACAGACAAACAAAATCCCTTAGACTTCCAGTGTGCTGGAGCTGAAGGGCCTAGGAGAGGATTCCATCCTAAGTGAGAGGTGGACAGCCCCAGCTCCACTCCAGAGCCATGTCCCAACTCTCCTCTTCCACTGTAACGTCACATTTCCACAATTACTACAGAAACAGATTCTGGTAGGCTCACTTGCCCAGTAAGAACAATATGAGGTCACTAAGTTTTTCTATAAAACAATGACTGTAATAACAATATTGGCTGGGCGTGGTGGCTCATGCCTATAATCCCAGCACTTTGGGAGGCCGAGGCGGGCGGATCACAAGGTCAGGAGTTCGAGACCAGCCTGGCCAATATGGTGAAACCCTGTCTCTACTAAAAATACAAAAAAACATTAGCTGGGCTTGATGGCGCATGCCTGTAATCCCAGCTACTCGGGAGGCTGAGGCAGAAGAACTGGTTGAACCTGGGAGGTGGAGGTTACAGTGAGCTGAGATTGCGCCACTGCACTCCAGCCTGGGTGACAGAGCGAGACTCCATCTCAAAAACAACAACAACAACAACAACAGAAAAGAACCACAATATTAACTGGTGACTGAGAAGCTCTTTGGTGTTCCGAACGTGTTTCTACATATGTTTATGTGGTCCCTATTTACTTTGATCTATGTATACCTTAAATGATGAAATGTTTAGAAGTGTCTCACGCAGGAAAACAAACACACAACTTGAGTATCAAAAGGAACATAAAAACATCACAGTGAGAGCAAATGTAAACAAAAAGCAGAAAGGCACAAGCAGGGGCAAGCACCCTTATGCAAAGAGCAGACCGGACCCTAGAACGTACAGAGGTCCTACGGTTGTGCTTCCAATAGGACCACGAGTTTCCCGTCAACCAGAGCAAAAGAAGTGAACTATGATGAGTTAGCGTTGTCGGAAAGCCGGCCATTTCTTAATTTTTCCACAGAGACAATTTTCCTACCAGCCTTCCGAGATGGATGTCTACACCTCCTAGGGAATTCATGCTGACAGAGCTCCTGGTGGTTACACCTTCTGCAGCACATATGGTAACAAGAGACCAGTAATGGCAATGCACAACTACCAGAAGCCAGTAGCCACCAAAAGGCAGAACTGGCCACACAGAGGCTCCAGGTGCAAGGGTGACAACACTAAAATTCAACACACTTGTGTGTCCAAAAAGTCGAACTCTAACCACCCACTAACATCTGGAAGGCACACAGCACACGGCAGGGATGTATCTGCAACCTAAACCACAATAATAAAGAAAGGGCTCATCTTCAGTAGGAAAATGAACATGGCCTGAAGAGTAATGTACAAAAAAAAACCACAAATGGCCACTCAGTACACCAGAAAAGTCTGACTTTGCTAGTCCCTGAAGAAATGCAAGTTAAAAATGAAATAACTTTTTTGCCTATCAAACCACAGAATTTTAAATATGTCTAATATTGACAAAGTTTTGGGAGAAGTAGGACTGCCCTGGACGATCGGTGCCTAGAGTGTAAATAGTAAGCACACACTTTTTGAGGGCAACATGGTGATATTTTCTAATGCCTGCCTAGCAACTCCATGTCTAGAATTGTATCCCAAGGAAATCAACACAGAAGAGCACAAGCATTTCACTGCAGATATCTGCTGCAGTATTATTTACAACTGTCAAACACCAACAGCAGCCCTAAATGTCCACAGTATGGCTACAGGGTTGTTAGATTTTAGAATGTCATGCACTATACACATACAAGTTACAGAAAAAGGCAGCTTACATACAGTATGTGTAATATAATTGCATGTGTAAAAACATATATTTGCAAGGACTTCAAAGCAGATACACTTCCATGTTCCACAGTGGAGACTCTGGGTGATAGGATTGAGGGTGATTTGTAATATCTTCACTCTGCTTCCCAGAACTTCTACATATTCTTAATAAAAAGGTTTTAATTAGCAAAATTGATTTTTAAAATAGGAAATGTTAATAAAAACTATGTATCACAGCCTTGAAAGCTATGATCTCAGATTAGTATAAAACCTCATTCTCAAAAACATATGTGAAGCTTACAAAATCAGGAGTAATTTTGAATTTTGGGTGGCCCTGTGGTAAGATATAATAAAAACTAGTTAGAAGAGCATATCAGCTTCATAAATTAAGAGAAAATCTCAACCTTCCTTTTATCACAATTGCATGTGACCCCAAATTGTGGAAACCTCCCATCTCAGATTATTGCCTGCCTATCATCTAACTCAGCTGAATTAGAATCAGAAATGGACTGTTTATCCAATAGGCTTCAGATATTTGTTGTACACGACGTAACTTTATATGCATAATTACTATAGAAAACGTGTGTAGTACATATATGTGTATGGGTATGTACATATGTGTACACACACACACACGTCTATAAACGTTGAAAATTTCTCTAGAATTTCTAGGTTGTTTTTTTTTTTTTCCACCCTTAATGGCCTCCAAGTACATTTAAGGGTCCAACGGGCCAGATTTTTTTTAACAGAATAATTTTATAACAAATTTCATGCAAGTTATACCCAAGAGCACCTTGTCAGTGAGTGGCTTTATGAGGCATTACCACAAGAAGACCGAAGTAGGTTTAGCTGTCAAGCGCATTTCCGTCAACAAAGCCCTGTTGGCAGAAAATGGAGTTTGCTGACAGAGCTGATTTTATTTGTAAATGGATATCAAAGCTATTACACCTGTGCATGTATCTCATATATATTCATATGCTTTTGTTCCTGGAAACAATGATGGCAAATGAGCAAAACAGTGCAGCCACAAATCACCCCACATAGCTGGAAATATGACTGAAGGGAAATTTGAGTCCCTGGCTTCTCTCCCTAAGAACCAAAAATGACTATAGCTGGAAGGTACCTTGGAAATAATTTAATCTTCAAGATCAAGGTAATGGTAAAAATAAAAAATAAACAATTTTTAAATAAGAAATAATTTAATCTGTGCCCCTTGTTTTATTGACGAAGAAATGGAAGGTCAGAATGGTTAGGTGGCTTCGCAAGCCACAACAATGCAGGCTGAGGAGCACACATGCTGTCTCCGCCTGGTTGACAGGTTTCTGTACTTCACCCCCAGAAGTCCAAACTGAAATTCCTTCTCACTGCACTGGCAGCACACTAGATAAGGGATGTGAAAGTTACAAAGAGAATAACTGGGAATTCTGGGGCCAGTTCTACATTCAGCCTTACCTGGAGGACCTTGGCCCGTTAGTCCGCAGGAGCCCACCAGACTGAAAATCAGCCATGCTGCCCCACGAGGGCTCTTCACTAACTGGCTGTGAGAATCCGGTCACCCCACCCCCAGTTTGCTTCATTATAAAATCAAGACAGTACCCGCATAGTAGGACCCAAGGTATACATGTGAAGAGGCACTGTGAACTTTCAGGAATTTTAAATAAGGAGTCTGCAACTATGTTTTAAAGGTAAACAAGTAAATAACTCTAGGACCTCTTCAGACATCCAGGGATGTCTACAAGCCTTCCAGAAATGACCCAACTATCTTACTTGCTCTCGGAAAAGCCAGCTGGAAATCAGTGCCCGAGGACAGGGGAAAGATGGGTGGATACAAGACAGCTTCTTCCCACTGCTCCCCCACCCTGGTCTTCTTAAAAATGTAATGCACATAATAGGTAAAAAATTAAACGTAGTGTAAAGTAAATGTATTCCAAAGGCCATATAAAATATTCCCTTCCTTCCTCAACCTCCAAAATCCAAAGGCAGACTCTGGAAGAGCAGCCAGCCCATGCAAAAAAAGCAGCAGCCAGCGTGCACTCACCAGGGTCATTAGTCCCCCCGGCTGGGCAACAGAGCCTTCTGCAGCCTATATGCTTGACACCAACATGTATGGTTATTCCTAGCACTCTGTGAAAAACCACTTCTGTGTGTGTTGTTCATGCCTCTGTAGATGAGAATTCCCCTGCAATTTTTTTCCTTAAGAGGTATGGTGTTGGTTTGGGTGGTGGGGGGCGTGGGGCGCGGGGGGAGGCAGAGACAGAAACAGAAAGGGACAAAGTATAAAATGCTTTTGCTACTATGTGCGACAAAAGAAAGAAATGTGCCTCTACCACCCATGCAATACTTTTCTGCAATAAAATAATAATAAATACTTGTAGAGTATGACCTCAAAGGTTCTATTCTGTAATGAAAAGAAATATGCCAACCATTCATCAACTTGGTACCAAATCTTCAGTTTTTTTATATGCTACATTAAAATATTATTTTCCATTCATATTATAAATCTTAAGACCATCTACAAGGCAGTAGGCTGTTTAGTTGTAAGCATTACCAGGTAGATTTCCAAAAGCCTTTCTTCAAACTCCTTTGCCTTTTTACCTTTCAACTAGCACAACCGCTAAAAACATGTATTTCAAAATGACACCTACTCATGTGAGTCAGTAAATGCAGACCAAAGAGTCTGTGTGTGCACACGTACTTATGCATCAATTTCCCTGTAAAAATGGCATCGACCCTCTGCACACACAAAAGCTTCCTTTAGTAAAGCAAAAGCATTCCAACCATTTAGAAATATAGCCAAAACTAATCATCTCTTTCTTTTATCACAACATAAAAGGGAGGGAAAAGCGCACGTATAGTAAAACCCTTAAACTGTCACAAGCACACCAAAGAGGAAAATAAAAGAATTGGAAAATGCTAAGAACCATGGTGATTCCATTTTCTCTATTTAAATTATCTCACTGCAATTAGCAGGCTATGTGCAAAACACTCAGGGAATATTTCTCATGACTAAACATGCACACCTGATTTCGCCGCTTTTTTTTTCATTTGGATGTAGCTGACTCACCATTTTTTCTCACTGTCCGCATTCAATGCCTGAGTAGTGGGAATGCCTGTTTCTTACTGCTACTGAAAAAGAAAAGGCAAACAAGGCAGACAAGTCTTCATGCGATGCTGGCGTCCTGCAGCCAGCTCCCTCAGGGAACCCATCTGCAGAACTCACACGGAGCAAGGGTCCCACATACCAAGGGCTGCAGTCCCATCAGTGCAGATGCTGGCTCTACGGCTTCCAGCCTAGAACACGGTGTTAAGAGCACTGCCTTCCAGTTCCAATGTGCTTTCAGCTAACTGTGAATCCCAAGCTGCAACAATTGCATGCATCCACAAGCACACATGCAGCACCGGCGAGCATACCCTCGCACATCCGTGTATGCCTGCAGAGCTCGAGCCGGAATCTGCACTCTGATTTGCATTATTTCTCATCTTCAGGCAGAAGAATAAACAATGAGAACACATTCGCCGACCTCGCCAGACCTTACCCACAGCATTGTGAGCTGACAAGCAACCTGCTTTTCAAGATAGCAGAACAAAAGAGCCACTGGGAACTACAAACCCCTAACAAACGGCGCAGGCGTCCTGAAACCAGTCCCATCTGGGACGAACTGCCCCGAGAGCAAACGCAAGGGTCCCTTACCCGGCTCTGCTTACCGCACTGGATGGGAGCTTGTCCAGCTGTGAAGGCAGCGATGTGCTTCAGGGACCTACAGCCCGCCTCTGCTGCAGCTCTCCTCCTGCCTACTGAATGGAGTCCTAAAGCCAAGCTCACAACAGCTGGCCTGTCTGTGCCTGCTGTCTTGTTGATGGGCAAGCTCACGCAGGCTCCGTCAACCTTCACCTCCACGGCTCAAGGCTCCGCTTGCATTTCCCATCACTTCATCAGCAACTCCTCGCCTCAGTGGGGAACATTTCCAACACTTCAGTGCTTAAACCCCAAAAGTCTTGTACTTTAAAACCCCAAAAGGTTTGGGGGGCAGTCTTCCTTTGTGTGTGTGTATGTGTGTTCGGAGACAGGATCTTGCTCTGTCTCCCAGGCTGGAGTGCAGTGGAATGATCACGGCTCACTGTAGCCTCCAACTCCTGGGCTCAAGAGATCTTCCTGCCTCAGCCTCCCAAAGTGTTGGGATTACAGGTGTGAGCCACTGTGCCCAGCACTTATTATATTTTAACGGGGAAATATAGAAAGCCTACTGCACTGACGTTACAGCTTTCTCTATTTAGTGATGTTAGGTAATCCTATAACACATGTGACACACAGTTCAACTCCACCACCATAAGGAGGCAAAAGAAAACATTCAACAGCCTATTCTATGTCCATATATTCTTGGGTTGGTTACACACTCATTAGGAATGTAACCCATCAAGCAACTAACAAGTGTTTCCGGAAGTTTGAGTGTGTGCAAGGCACTCAGGGAAGAAGACAAAGGCAGGCTGGACCTGACTTTCCCAATTCACCATTTCACAATGATCTGTATTTAAAGTCCCTGCGCCCCACCTCCCTCTTAATGCAGCCCCAGACCTCAGCACCACAGCCCCTCCAGGAAGCAGCGTTGCCAGGTGCTGCGCCTCACAGCCCTATCCCACCCTCCCTCATCCTGGGCTTAGCCACCAGGACAGAGTTTCTCTTTCCAACCTGCTCCTGTCAACCTCTTCTACATTCATAGCAGTTACTTCCAACTCTTGCTCATTTCTCCAAATAACATATGCTGCTTTGCAGCATATACTGTACCACTGCTATTTTAGATTTTTTATTTTTGCATGTCGACACTTGACCTTAGGCACTGTGCTGATTCATTAATGTTATATCCCTTAAGCAAGTAAGTAAGTCTGCAAGCAAGGTTGCTCTGCACATCCCCATGATCCAGGGCTGTGAGCTCAGCAAGCTTGGGGGGGACCTGACACACTTACACTGAGAAGCAGAATGAGGATTCGAGCCTGTGTCTTCGACTCCAAAGCCCACGTTCTTTCCAGTACTTTTCATCTTCATGTACTACTTTACCAAGTACATGTTCCTGTCTCTAAGAGAGGGTGCCATTCACCCTGGGCCATCTCCTTTTCTCAAATGCTCAACACATACTGCCAGGCCACGTACGGAACAGCAATCAGTTGATGGCTGATTAAATATTTTATTACAGGGATGGGTGTGGTGGCTCACACCTATAACCACAGCACTTTTGGGAGGCTGAGGCAGGAGGATTGCTTGAGCCCAGGAATTGGAGACCAGCCTGAGTAACATGGCAAGACACCACCTCTACATAAAAATTTGTAAAAAATAAATATTTCATTACACTTTTTTTTTTTTTTTGAGATGGAGTCTCACTCTGTCACCCAGGCTGAAATGCAGTGGCGTGATCTCAGCTCACTGCAACCTCCACCTCCCGGGTTCAAGGAATTCACCTGCCTCAGCCTCCCGAGTAGCTGAGATTACAGGTGCATGCCACCATGCCCAGCTAATTTTTGTATTTTTATTAGAGACGGGGTTTCACCATGTTGGCCAGGCTGGTCTCAAACTCCTGACCTCAGGTGATACGCCCACCTCAGCCTCCCAAAGTGCTGGGATTACAGGCGTGAGCCACTGCACCTGGCCAGGGTCTTGCTGTGTGGCCCAAGCTGGTCTCAAACTCCTGGCTTCAAGCAATCCTCCTGCCTCAACCTCCCAAAGTGCTTGGATTACAAGCATGACCCATTGCGCCTGGCCAGCATCTCATTTTAGAATGGGTTTAGATTACTAAAAAATTGCAACGGGCGGGAGAGAGCTCCCATATGCCCTCTACCCGCTTCCCCCTATTATTAACATCTGACTTACTATGGGGTGTGTTTGTCATAGTTAATGAATCAATATTGGTACATTAATATTAACTAAAGGTCACACTTTATTCCAATTTTCTTTTTACTCAATGTTCTCCTTCTGTCCTTGAACCTCATCCAGGTACTGCATCATACTCAAGCCTGCTTCCTCAGACTCCTTTTGCTGTGAGGGTGCTATAGCTTTAGACTGAACATTTGTGCCCCCCACTCTCAAATTCCTATGTTGAAATCCAACCCCCAGGTGATGGTGTTAGGAGGTGGGGCCTCTGGGAGGTGATGAGGTCATGAGGATGGAGCTCTTGTGAATGGGATTAGTGCCCTTATAAAAGGGACCCCTCAGAGCTCCCTCTCCCCTTCCACCATGTGAGGACGCAGCAGAGAGACAGCCATTTGTGAGGCAGAAAGCACCTTCACCAGACACCGAATCTACCAGTGCCTCGATCTTAGACTTCCCAGCCTCCAGAACTGTGACAAATATATTTCTGCTGTTTATAAGTCATATAATCTTAGGTATTTTATTATAGCAGCCTGAATAGGCTATGATAGTTTCTCAGGCTTTCCTTGTTTTTGATGACCTTAATAGTTTTGAAGAGGTCTGTTCCGGCATTTTGCAGCATGTCTCTCAATTGGGAACTGTCTGATGTGTTTTTATGATTAGCCTGGGACTTCTGGGAGAGAGACCACGGAAGTGAAGTGCCACTGTCATTCTATGATATCAAGGGGCATGCTGTCAACATAACTTACCTGTCAACGTTGACCCTGATCACTTGGTGAAGTCGGTAGACACCGGTTTCTCCACTGTGACGTTCCTCTCCTCGGCCCCCCTTGCCACACTGTACTCTTTGGAGGGAGCTTACTGTTGGCAGCCCATACTGAGTGTGGGGAGCTATGCTCCACCTCCTGAAGGGCAGAGTAGCTACATAAAGTATTTGCAATTTTCTGCACAGCAGATTTCTCTATTCTTCATTTGTTAATTTATTCAACCATTCCATGTTATCAGTCTGGGCTGTGGATTCATTTTATATATTGGATTATAATCCACTACTAATTAATTTTGCTGCTTAACTTGTTCTGCCTTTGGTCACTGTTGGCTCCTGTGTCCCTATGACATATCCACACTGTTGTCACTGCTGGGTTTACTTATGGGTGTATTTGAGCACTTATTTTCTGGCACTATAAGATACTCCAGGCTCATCTTGTACAGTTCCTGCCCCAACCCTAGACTCAGCCATTCCTCTGAGGAGCCCTGGTTCCTTTTATTGGAGAAAAGCCTTAGAAAACAAGATCTGCATGCTGGCTGTGCTCTAGGAATCCTGTTTTTTTCATTTTTGTTTATTATTTATTTATTTATGTATTTATGAGAGAGGGTCTCACTGTCACCCAGGCTGGAGTGCAGTGGCACCATCATAGCTCACTGCAGCCTTGACCTCCTGGGCTCAAGTGATCCTCCCAACCCAGCCTCCCAAATAACTGCAACTACAGGTTGCATCACCATGCCCAGCTATATGTTTTTTGTACAGATGGGGTCTCACTATGTTGCCCAGGCTGGTACTGAACTCCAGGGCTGAAGCAATCTTCCCAGCCTCCCAAAGTGCTGGGATTATAGGCATGAACCCCTGTGCCTGGCCTAGGAATCCATTCTTAAAGGAGACTCTCCAAGAATTACTTCTAAACAGAAAGTACATTTATAATATTAAAGTTTATAATGTGGCTTTCCAGATAGCCATGTTTCTTAGAGCGAGGCATAATTATCAGGGCTTATAAGATGCTCAAATCTTTTTGTAGATTGTATAGTATTAATACTATTAAGACTTTAAAATCTTAATCATTGTAATAAAATGCATACAAATCTGCTTTTAATAGACACAAAACATTTGTGCCCTTGAAAAATTCCACAAATAAAAAAAGAACAGAATGAAATCACCACCCCAGTACCCTTATGTTCTGAAAGAACTTCCTCCTCACCTCTTAGACAGTCTTGGTGAAACCTCAAACTTTTCTGAGTCACTTTCCATGAATTGAGCGGCATGCCCAGCCCATGTGGTCCAAAGGCAACCTTCCCTAACCCAGGCTATCACTAACAAGTCAGAAAAGCTGGTGCTACAGCATCCTGCGTGCTCCTGCATTCTTGGGCTGTGAACAAGCCACAGCCCCCTCTACTTGGACAAAGCAAACTTCCCCAAGTTAACCACACTAGGGATGGGGAGGCAGATATCATGTTGCAAGATAATCATGAACTATCACAAAGAAGCCTCTTTGAAAACATCCAGACAGACTGCCACTGGGTTCCATGCTCCCTGTGCTGGAAGCACGCTCATGTAAGACCATCCCTTTCATCCCTCCACTAAGCCCAACATGGTCAGCAAGCAAACCTTTGTGTAAAGGACCAGATGGCAGATATTTTCAGCTCTAGGAGCCATCTGATCTGTTGCAATGACTCAACTCTCTGCCATTATAGAGAGGAAGCAGCCACAGGCGGTCTGTGAGCAAATGGATGTGGCTGCATGCCAATAAAACTTTATTTAAAAAAACAGACAGGGGGCCAGAGTTGGCCTGTTGACCATAGTTTGCTAACCCCTGACTAAAGCAATGATTACACAATTCTTTCCTCTGTTGAGTCATCAATATCTGCTTCCCTAGAACTCGAAACCAGTGAGTCTAGGGGTGCTTTATCATATTCTTCGAAGTAGAGAAGAAAGTTGCTCTGCTCCCCCAGGAACTTGTTTCCAAGTGACCCTGACCTAGACCCCTCAGACTTTCACCATCTGACACCACCCGATTTGGGTGAGCTGCTTGAGAGTGTCTCACAAATCATGAGACTCAAGCTCTGCAGACAATTCCGGAAGTGATCTGAGGAAGGATGGGATGCAGGTGTGTGGGATTTGCTTAGGAGATGGGGAGCCGGGAGGGAGCTCTGGTGCATACAGTGGGCTAACACAGAGTGGAGAGCAGCACGGCAGTGTGGAGACTTTCTATTCAGAGACACAGCCTGTGTCACACCGACTCCAGTCATGCTCAGGGAGCCACAGGTAAAACCACCTGTGCCTGGTAAACAGGAGGCAGGGCTGACTCACAGAAAGAAACAAATGACTTGAAAGAAGGGACCAGGTGAGTTCTGCAGGGGACATCCACATACCTGACTCAGAGGTTTCCTTGTCTTGCTTCCTGCTTTAGGGCAGGGCAGGAAGGAATGTGAAGAAGGGAAAGGCCCCTGTGGCTGCTGGGTTCGGTGGGACAATAGGGATGCTGCCCACCTCCCCTGCCACTCCCCACCAGGGGGACCAGCAAGGGCTGGAATCTAGCCAGAGTCCTCTTAGCAGGCCTGCAGGGAGGGCAACCTGGTCACCGTGTGGCTGCTTTTGCGCCATCACGGCAGAGCTGAGTGGTCGCAGCAGGGACACTAATTCCCTCTGAGCCAAAAATATTTATCATCTCATTTTCCCCAACCTTTGTCAATCTCTGAACTACAGCCACTTAATGCACAGACCCATTTTATTTATTTATTTATTTATTTTTGAGACAGTTTCACTCTTGTTGCTCAGGCTGGAGTGCAGTGGCACCATCTCGGCTCACGGCAACCTCCGCCTCCCAGGTTCAAGCGATTCTCCTGCCTCAGCCTCCCCAGTAGCTGGGATTACAGGTGCCTGCCACCACACCTGGCTAATTTTTTAGTAGAGACGGGGTTTCACCATGTTGGCCAGGCTGGTCTCGAATTCCTGACCTCAGGTGATCCACCCGCCTTGGCCTCCCAGAGTGCTGGGATTACAGCATGAGCCACCACGCCCGGCCTGACAGACCCATTTTAAACTAAAAAGAAGTTTTCTTATGGATTCCCAGTGCTGAGATTTTTTTTTAAAGACTGAGATAAAATTAATATGTCATAAAATTTGCCCTTTGAAACAGCACAGTTCAGTAGTTTTTAGTATAGTCACAACAGTCACCATCACCACTATCTAATTCCAGAGGATTTTCATTACTCCAGAAAGAAACGCCATGCTCATGAACAGTCTCTCCCTCACTTCTGCCCCCTTAACCCCTGGCAGCCACTAATCTACTTTCTATCTACAGATGTGCCTATTCTGGACATTTTATATAAATGGCATCATACAATATGTGGTTTTGATTTTTTTATTAGACTGTTTAATGTCTATATATAAAATCTGTTTCCTTATTTTAATAGTTCTTAGGCTATAAAACACAAAACAAAGTTGCAAGTTATATGCAAGCAAAACTGTAAAGCTGATGTCGGGTCTATATGACAGGTGATGTGGCTTTGCTGAGCATGAACCATGATGCTCACGGCCCGGGGCACTGCAGCGCCGCTGCTTCTTGGCCCAGCTATCAAAGTTTCCTGGGTGCCACAGAAGGACTAATCTCAGCCATCACTTTTGTTTCGACTAACAGGGCACAGAGTTCTGCTGGCATAGTACCCTGATGTCCTTCTTGTCCCTCATCCACGGGAGAGCACATCATTTACAGGGGAGTCCTGAACTTACTCTTTACTCCCACCAAAGGAAATTGGGTCAGCACTGTGGTCAATGAGACTCACACACACAGCCATGGTCTTGCACACCATCCACAACACTTGATTTAGATTCTAAGAGCTAGCATGGAAACGAAAACACAAAAATTTAAACTGGCAAAGAGGACAGACATGTTGCCAAGGATGTGCTCCAAGTGCCACGTGTGAGAAAGCCCAAAGCAGAAATACATCACTGGCTCCCGCATCATCACCGCCCATGCGTCAGTCCCTCCTTCGCCCTCCAGCCTTCTGGATTCTCCTGGCGGTGGAGGTGGTGGTGAGCTGTGTGGTATGAAGAGGCCTGAAGCGGGCTGTTCAGCTGGCCCGGGGGGATGCAGACCTGACACATACTGCTAGCTCTGGTGGCCTCCTCTAGGAATTCTTTGGGTTTGTGCAGATTTAAAAGACACAAAACTTGTGGGAATATTTGAATGCATTTTCTATTTATATTGAGAAGGAGGTGACTCAGAACGATTTCTTTTTTTATTTCAAATGTGTGGGCCTTCAGAAAACAGATGAGCTAAATCGATTTCTGAGACTAACTGCAAGGACCTAACAGCCACATAAGACACTGAATCTCTGGGACTCTTAAGTCAAACTTTAAAAATGAACACATTGGCTGGGTGTGGTGCGGTGACTCACCCTTGTAATCCCAGCACTCTGAGAGGCCGAGGCAAGAGGATCACTTGAGGCCAGGAGTTTGAGGCCAGCCTGAGCAACACTGTGAGGCCTTGTCTACAAAAACTTTTTTTGTTTTTTTAATGAGCTAGGTGTGCTGGCGCATGCCTGTGATCCCAGCTACTTGGGAGGATCGCTTGAGCTTGGAGGTCGAGGCTGCAGTGAGCCATGATTGTGCTACTGCACATCAGCCTGGGCGACAGAGCGAGACCCTGTCAATGAATCAATCGATTGATCAATCTGTACAGCCTTCTGGGTGGGTGTGTCACCTCGGCCCAACCTGGGTGGGGGACTGGACCAGGACACAGCCAAGAGGAATGGAGGCTAGAAGAAGCTAAAGGGGAGAATGGACATCTACATTTCCAGGTAGCTCTCTGGAGAAAGGTGAAAGCCCCAAAGGATCCCGTAACGTGCGAACTCAGCCAAGGTCAGCCCAGAGGCTGAGAGCTTTGAAGAACGCAGCCAGCTGACAAGAAAGGAGGCCAGAGGAGAGGCAGAGCGGAGCGGGGCTGCCACCTCAGCACGTGCTACGGGAGTCTCTCCCCCAAGAGAGGCCGCCAGTGGCTCACCTGGCTAGCGGGAGCTCTTGGGTAGGCACCAGGGATGGGGCTGCTGGGAAACAAAGGGGCAGCTTTCCACAGGGCTGGATTCTTCTGGAAAAGCAAGTCTCAGGCCACAGCCTGGGAGTCACATGAGGGATCAAGGAGCCTGTGCAAGTACAGCTGTGTATGTTGGCACCCAACCACGGGGCAGCAACTGTTGTATTTTTTGTAGAGATGGGGCATTGCTAGGTGGCCTCAGCTGGTCTCGAACTCCTGGACTCAAGTGATCCACCTGCCTCAGCCTCCCAAAGTGCTGGGATTAGAGACACATGCCACTGTGCCCTGCTCAATGACACAGATTCTGTTTGTAGAAGACTGCTTACCTGCCCCTTCTAGAACTGAGATGCTTGAGTTAAATTTTCCTCTGCATTTCCCTCTGGCTTCCCTCAGCTCTGGCATCTCGGGACGTTGGTCACTTTCAGCCTCCTTTTGCACTCTTCTCCCTCCACACGAGGGCTTTGTGGATCTGCCTCCCTGCTCTCGCTTTTCCTCCTTAGCTGAAATCCTGTAACCGTAAACTATCACCTGAAAGCTACTCCTTCTAAATAATGTGGAATCACGAGACCAAACCAAAAAGTAAACAAACAGGTGGCCGCCTGTCTCGATTCTGGGTTTAAGTTCCCATGGGTATAAATGTAAGGGGAAATTGTAGTTGCAAAGTAAGGTATAAAAACAAGGCCAGGTGTGGTGGCTCACACCTGTAATCCCAGCACTTTGGGAGGCTGAGATGGGTGGATCGCTGGAGCTCAGGAGTTCAAGACCAGCTTGGGCAACATGGTGAGACCTCATCTTTACAAAAAAATACAAAAATTAGCTGGCATGGTGGTGTGTACCTGTAGTCCCAGCTACTCCAGAGGCTGAGGTGGGAGGATCACTTGAGCCCAGGAGGTGGAGGCTGCGGTGAGCAGAGGTTGCACCACTACACTCCAGCCTGGGCGACATGGCGAGACCCTGTCTCAAAAAACTACATAAAAAAAAAAGACATAAAGACAAGCCCACTAGACCCATACTACAGTCTCTCTCCTACAGCTACCGTTTATCCCTTCCGGGGTGAGGCTGTTACATCCTGCACAAGAAGAACTTTTCTGTTCAGCATGCAGTACTACACTGTACAAAGCTATGCACAATGCTGGGCTCTGCCCCGACAAAATTCCAAGATCAAGTTTCACCTTTTTATCCTGACCCAATCCAGCACAGTCTTCCTAATTACCTAGCACAGCAGCTCAGAATGGAAAGCTTCAATTGCCCTGAGCTAATTGAAGGCCAGGGAAAGCAAACGTCTGCCCTAAAGCGACAAATGAGGGGGAGAGCTTGGATGATAAATCTGTTACTTGTTCTGAAATCTACATGAAGGAGCTTGTTTTGTAAATGAAAAATTGGTCTTCACACGAACCTCTGTACACTAAGTCACCTCTCAGGGAAAACATCCAGGAAGATGACCCTCAGGTTCATTTAGCTTGTTTACAAATATTATATGAAAGCAAACTGTTCCCTAAAGAGCTCTATTTCATATGCATTCAATGTTCAGCTGGTATTAGGATTTAGGATATACTCTCATTCTTCGCCTCCCCTCCCATCTGTCCCAACAAAATACAAGCCTGAGGTCAGTGCCAGCTCATCAGTGCTTGGCAGTGGCTCCTGCAGGCGGGGGCGGAAGTGGCTGCAAGAAGGCAGAGAAGGAAGACACTGCCAGCACCCACAGCTCCAGAGGCCGCCCCCGGATCTCATTTCAGTGCCAGTCTCTGGAGCCACCCAGAACACAGTCCTCACCCAAGGCCTCTCGAAATTGAGGAGCAACGAACAAATGTGGTACCTCTAAACTTTCCTACGAGGTCTAAAATCTCATACCAAAAACAGATCTGTGCTACCAAATTTATTTTGAGATGTTTATGTCTTCTTGATTCCAAATGCCATACTAGTGCAGAAGGATAAGTAGAGGCGATTTCACTTACTAGTGTGTAAACTAAAATTCTAAATAAAATTTTAGGACACAGAATGTACCAATATGGAAAGATTATTCACCACAATCAAGAAAGACTGACTCAAGGAAGGTCAGGCTGATATTTATCCATTCAGCCACCAATCCACCTGCTTATATATCCACCTACCCATCCTTCTATCTTCCCATTCACTCACCCATCCACCTTCCCATGCCTCCATCCATCCATGCACCCATGTATCCATCCATGCCCTTACCCTTCCATCCATTCACCTACCCTCCCATCCATCCACCCACTCACCCTCCCTTTCATCCATCCATCCATCCACCCACTTATTTTTCCATTCGTCCATCCATCCACTTACCCTCCCATCCATCCATCCATACACCTCTGTATCCATCCACATACCCATCTATCCATCCATCCATCCACTTACTCTTCCATTCATCCATCTATCCATCCATGTACCCCTACATCTCATCCATGTATCCATCCATGCATCCATCTATCCACTTACCCTTCCATCCATCCAACTATTCATCCACCCACCCTCCCCATCCTCCAACTATCTACCTGAGGACTGGTCCATCCGTCTACTCATCCACCCATCTGTCCATCCACCACTCCTTCCATTCATCCAACCATTTATTGAGCACGTAATCTGCGCAGGATATATGTCAGGTACAGGGTACTGAGAAATGAAAAAGAAAAATCCAGTCTTCTGGGAGCCAACAGTCCAGCCCAGCAGACAGCAAGGAATAGTGAAAGTGTGCAAATACATTCGTGAAGTGAGTTTAAGAGTCACTGTCCCCCTGCCAAACCATCCCAGTCTGAAGAGGTTAGCACATTCACGGGGCAGTAGATGTCCACTTTCAAAGTAAACTCTTAAAAGATGGAATGATTGAACCAGAAGGTGTGTACGACTGTCAACCTTCAGTTGCATGGTGTCAAGGAACCCTCCAGACAGGTTCCTCAAAAAGCCCTCCAGTCAGGTTTTGCCAAATGCCCCTCTTCTGTGCCACCCACAAGGTGACAGCTCCCTCTTCCCTTCATCTTAAAGGCTTTCACATCTGTCATGAACATAAAGCCTGATCAGCTCAAGGGTAGGATGACACCTCCTGAGAGAGCTGACAGAAGTGGTTACTATAAAGGTAGAATGGAGAAGCAGGGACATTTCTCCCAGTGTTAGGGACTGAACTGTGCCCCACAAAATCCATGTGCTGAAGCCCTAACCCTTAGTATCTCAGAATGTGACTGCATTGGAAGACAGGACCTTAGAAGAAGTAATTAAGGCAAAATTAGGTAATTGGGTTCCATTGGGGAGGGCTCTGATCCAATAGGACTGGGGTCCTTATAAGAAGAAATGATACAAAAATGCACAGAGGGACGACCCTGTGAGGACACAGGGAGAAGACAGCATCTACAAGCCTAGGAGAGAGGCCCCAGGAGGAATCAGCCCTGTCACACTTTGATCTGGAACTTCCAGCCTCTAGGATTGTGGGAGAATCCACTTCTGTTGTTTGAGCCCCCCCAGTCTTGGGGAGTTTGTTATGGCCACACTAGGAAACAGACCCAGTATTCAAGGGGCCCCAAGTCAGCAGGAGAGAGCATTTCCCCAAAGCAGGCTCCTGCTGGCTATGATGCCTGACCTTGCAGGTCTGGGGTGAAGCCTCTGATGGCAGTGAGGGTGGCGGGCGGTGGGCTGTTCAGGACAGAAGAGCTGGAGGGAAGCAAACGTGCTGGGTCTGCTCCCTCAGGTTTAGTTCTATTTTAGCTCAAACACCACCTGTTTCTCCCAAAACCCAGCCAGAAGTCACTTTGCTCTCTCTCCTCTGAGCTTCTGAAGCATCACATAACTTAAAAAAAAAGTATCATCAATTCAATTTGCCCTACTTGTCTTTATATTAACATAGGATCTTGAACTTCACAAAAAATGTTATCTCTATTTGGTTCACCTGAGCAACAACAACAACAACAAAAATTCTGATCTCAACATTCTTTTGTTATCCAAACAGAATACAACAATACATACTTTTTGTTATGCATCGGTTATCACAGCAGCACTTCATATGATTTACACAGACATGTCTATGTTATTTTAAACTTATGCAAAACATTGGGTATCTTCAAACCTTTGTATTCTAGATTTTCTTTTTGGTGGGCAAAGGACAATCCCTTGCCTGAACTTTGACTTCTATTATTTTCCATTTAAATTTTTCAAGTGTATTCTTTCTTGCTGGTCCTTCAGAAATTAAAGAGTCTCTGAAAAAAGTTGAAAACAACTTTTCAACCCACATATTCCCAAATTTCATCACGCCTCACCACTCAAAAAAAAAACAAAACAAAAAAAACGCACCCAACAATTCTGAAAATTGCTGGGTTAGTAGCTCAAAAGCAGAGAGTTTCTGGAACTAATTTCTTTGGAGTGGCTATGCAGTCTGCTGGAAGACACGGCCTTGATGAATGAGGCATGGGGCCCCTGCTTCCTCTCGATCCTTTCAGTATCGACAGTGCCATTCACTCACTCTCACACAGCCTGCACGTGACAGCTGTTCAGGGCGACCCCCTCCATGCACAGCAGAGCTATACATTCTCACCAGCACGGGTGCCCTCTGCACAGATGATACGCTTGTGGCATCAAGCACAGCGCAGGGGCAAAGCAAGGCCCGCATGTGCAGAGCCCATCGAGCACTGCCCGTGATATACCGCACGGCCGGCCTCAACGGCCTGGGAGCTGGCTTGGAAAACAGACTGCAGCTGGTGCTCGGCACGTGACCCACTTGGAATCCACAGTCATAAAGCTCTAATTGTGCTTCTCAGACACAGCTAAATTCTGTAGGTGGATTATTCGTCGGCCTTTCTGACCCACGCATTCTTGGTTTCAGCCTCAGAGTCTGTTAAGTAACTGCAGAGACTTCCTCCCCAAGCAGACACACAATATCAATCCTGTCGCTGCAGAGTCACATAAATATTTGATCCCCTTGTAGAAGGCTAACAGCTCTGTTTAAGGCCAAATGAAATAAAACCCCATTACATGAGGCTCTTGAAAGCAAACTTTTAAATTGGTAATTTCTGCAACAGAACCTTGAGTTTTGAGGTCGGTGTTTAACGTGAATGTCACAGCAATCACACAAGATTCTCAAGGCGACAGAACAATCCACACCCAGGAACCCTGTCGTGCATTTGCATTTACTCCCATCCCTCCAACCGCCTTTTAAAAACAAGATTGCACCACATCTTCTGCAGAGACGCACTCTCCTCCTGCCCTCCTCATGTGATGAAGGGGAAGATTATACTATTTTTTTTTTTTTGAGACAGGGTCTCGCTCTGTTGCCCAGGCTGGAGTGCAGTGGTGCAATCCCCATTCACTGCAACGTCCACTTCCTGGGTTCAAGCGATTCTTGTGCTTGAATGAGTAGCTCAGCCTCCAGAGTAGCTGGGACTACAGGAACCTGCCACCACACCCGGCTAATTTTTTCGTTTTTTTCTATTTTTAGTGAGACGGAATCTCACCATGTTGCCCAGGCTGGTCTTGAACTCCTGGGCTCAAGCAATTCACCTGCCTCAGCCTCCCAAAGTGCTGGGAATACAGGTGTGAACCACTACGCCTGGCCCAGATTATACTATGTATTTAATCTAACCCTGTCCTCGCCACAACTAAGCGGCCTAGTGCACATTCTGGAATTACGGCACAAAACGCTCTAATCTCCTGCTGCTGCCACAGTTTCTGCAGATGCTTGCAGCCTCTCTTTGGGAGTCGACTAACTCGATTTCTATTTTAAAGCTCAAAATTAACTCATTAACTAGGTCCAATTTAGGAAAGCCTGCCCGTTCCTTTCCTACTAATAATCCTTAGAGGCAACTCCGATTTCCAGGCCGCAGCTAGGCACACAGCTGTGTGCTAGATAGCTAAAGCTGCCCTTCCATAAGGCGCTCTGTGCAAAGACGTGCAGCTCCAGTATGTTAAACTGGACTTCTCATTATGTCTCCATAAGCAGTTTTACCGTGTGGAAAACACAGTAGCCATTTTAAGAACCAAAAAAATGTCACCGCCGTGTAAGAAGGCCTCCCTGCCCTGGGATGTGTCTCTGGGCAGGGCCGCAGGGTGCACAGGCTCTGCCCAGACCTCCAGTGCATCAGGGATGCTGGAAATTATGCTGGATTTCAGCCGCTTTGGGTTTGGCAAAAGCCAGACGTCTAGCCAGGTTAACCAAGCACCCATCCATACAGAAGCCCACCCCCAGACACCTCTTCAGTAACTCTGAATCCAAATTTCACCCACCTCAGCGTGGACTGTCCCTCCTTGGCCCGGACTGCGAAGGGAAGCTCTTCTCTGTGCTCGCCAGGGTCCCCTGCCTGCCTTCGCAGTTCGACAGAAGCTTCCTGCAAAGGGCAACACAGTAAGACACCAAGTCCTCAAGCTGCCTTCCTCAGGACATCTGTGATTATGAAAGCCCTCATTTGTGGGTTTGCCTTGCCAGGGCAGCTCTACAAAGCATTTCATTGAGACGACTGAACTAAGACCCCGCGTCCACTTCTGTTCTGGGCAGGAAACAACTCCTACGTGAAGCCTGTAAAACCGTGTGGCACAATTGGCCAAAAGAAATAAAATAAAATACAGCCGGTCACAAATTACAGCGGTGAAGCCTCAAGCTCTAGTACTCGCCAGAGCCCGGGATTCTTTGCTCCTGACAGAGCAAGCATGGAATTCTCAGAGGTCATGCTGAACAGCCACAAGCCAGGGTATCCAACGGTGGAAAAAAACACTCACAGCATCTGTATGGATTTTCAGGGCTGGGACACCACAGAGCAAACCAGCAGCCTTCTTTCCATGCACATATTAGGTATCTTGTATTAAATATACTAGTGGTTCTTTTTTTTTTTTTTTTTTTTTTTTTTGAGACAGAGTCTTGCTCTTTTGCCCAAGCTGGAGTATAGTGGTGAGAACACAGTTCACTGCAACCTGAACCTCCTGGGCACCGCCACACCTGGCTAAGTGTTTTTTCTTTTTTTGTAGAGGTAAGGTCTTGTTTTGTTGCCCAGACTGGTCTGGAACTCCTAGCCTCAAGTGATCATCCTTCCTCAGTCTTCCAAAGTGCTAGAATTGCAAATGCACCACCACACCCACCCTGGATTCTTTTAAAAAGAAACTGCATCTATCACTGCAGAACTTTTTTTTTCTTTGAGATGTGCAAGTGCAGATGTAATAGGGAGAAAAAGCTTTCAAAGAGGGCAGGGGCGAGAGAGAAAGAGGCTGTCAACTTTGAAGCAGGGCTAAGAAATATGCAGTTTTCTAGAAAGCTGGACATTAACTCTCACCATCAAAACTCTCACCTTAAAAAAGTGCAAACACTTAATGTGTTTTAAATACATTTTGCCCCAGAGCAATCCTTGAAAATACTTGCAAATAAAAAACAGAATACTAAAAAAACCCAAATACTATAAATATTAAATGTCATCCATCAGTGTTTGAAAAGTGGCTATTGTATGTCACGTTAAGCTTTTACATAAACCACACATTTCCATGTCAGAGGTGTTAGTTATCATTTCCCATAGTTTCTCCCTCCAAGTTCTTTGCTGAGTATGAAGGCAGGAGCAAGCTACTTAAGGGGAAACACATTTAAAGCCAGAGATTATGGCAACGAGAACGGGAATGAAAAAAATGTGGGTTTTCGGGAATATGGCACTTTAAATTGCCTAGAATGTGTCAATTTTGTCCCCAAATACCTCTGACACAGAGGACACTAGGAGATCTGGAAAAGGTAAATGCTCACACAGCTGGAGATGAGTAGTCCTGGCGTCAGCCACTGCATTCTGGGTGTGTCCTGTCCTCAGGTTAAGATGATGGTCAGCAGGGGCCATGCCCCTGCTGTGGCTCCATGCTTACCTGCTTGTAGTGGTCTGTGGATGGCGAAGACCGGGACCTCCCATGAACGTGCTGCGGCCTCTCGTGCGGGTCCAGGCCCACATCCAGGATGTCATCCGCTGAGTGGCAGCGCCCGGAGCTCCTGGCCTCCAGAGGCTTCCTCTGTTCCTTCCAGGAGGCCTGATACTCTGCAAAGGTGCCGAGCCTCTGCGGCGGGTCTGACGTCCCTGTCTTCTCCGCTGTGCTGTGAGCGTTGAGGCTGTCCCCAAGGGAGGTGGTGCGCGACCAGGGCTCCGCGCCCTCACACGTGCGGCCCACTGTCCACGGCCTCTCTGGCTTGTCTCTCAGGATTCCATGAAGCACTTGCCTCTGGGCAGGCCTCTGGGGAACAGGTTTGCTCGTTTCCTCAAAAAACTTCCACCTGTCAGCAAATGTGCCCACAGTATCCTCAGATGTCCTGGGGTGCTGGTGAGGACTGTAGCCCCTCGTGAGGCCCACCTCATTCATCTTCTCGGGTTCCGAGTAGGACTTTAGTTTCTGCTCAGCTGTGAACCGTCTCCGGCCTCCGATGCGGGGCGGGTGGGGCCCGCCACCTGTAGATGAGGGTGGCTGGGCCAGGCCTGCCTCCCAGAAGTGGCGGACAGTGTCTGGATCACCCATCCGGTGTTCCAGTGACTCCGGGTATAGATCTGCTGGGTTGGGGTCCAAGTCGCGGCGCTTGAAGGACGTGGCCCTCAGGACTCGGGCTTGGGCCTCCTTCAGGTGGTCTTTATAGGTGCCAGCGAAGGGTCCTTCCTGGGCGCCACCTCCCAACTTGACCCTCCAGCGGCCGGTGGCATCCCCCGCCTCGCCTGCCGCAGTCAGAGCCACCGTGCTCCGGCTCTTCTGCAGCTTGGCTCGACGCATCTGGATCTCATTCCGCAGGGTGGTCGCAAAGCGGTCGCTTCTCCGGGTGGGCTTGCCCACATGGGTGTCGAACGGTGGCGGTCTGGTGGCGCTGTCCTCTGGGCTGCTCTCAGGCCGGTGTTTCCCCTCCTGGGTCAGGGAGTGCAACAGGGGTGTCTCCTGCGGGCAGATCCTGCTGCTCTCCCCATCTGCCCATGTGATGCTGGCTTTTTCTACACGGCTGGCCCTGGGAGGCTCCTGGGCTCCTGCGGAGCAGCCCTCGGCCCCTGTGTCCAGTGGGTAACACCGTCCTGTCTCGCAGGCATCTGGAGGACCCTCAGGCTGAGGTAGGTGACGGTGTGGGCTCTGGCCCACCGTGGGTGGGGGAAGACTCTTGAGGGCTCCAGGGGCCGTGTCAGAAGGCCAGCATCCTGCCCAGAGCTGGGCCACTTGCGGGCCTCCCTGCACACAGGGCCGGGGGCCCTGCCAGCCGCTCCCCAGCTTCTGGTCACAGCTGCTGAGCCCCCTCACCTGAGGAAGGCTGTCGTTCTGGGAGCTGGCAGCCGCTGGCTCCTGCCCAAGGCTGTCAGCACAGAGTGGGCTGTGGTCACTGTACAGGGGAGGGTGGCGGCCGCTACGAGGAGACTGAGGAAGGCGCACATCTGAGCTGGACAGAGAGGCCTGCAGCCTACTGGAAGCTCCATCCTTGGAGGGTGGCCAGCTGCCATCTGCGCGGGCCTCCTGTGGGCAGCCCGGGCCTCCCGATCCCTTCCCGAGGCTCCCTGGGTGTGCTGACCTCCAAGGCCGATCAGTGGGCTCTGGTCTCCAGTCACCACGGGGCTGAGCCTGGGCCGGGGCCGTAAAGTGCTGTGCCACAGCCACCTCTGAGAACACAGGGCCCTGGGCCTTCTCGTGGCTCTTGGTGGCAGCAAAGCTGTCACTGCGGAGAGGGGGAGGGGGAGGGGGTGGGGATGCTGGTGCTTTCTTCTTATCAGGAACATACCAGACTGGCCCAAAATTGGACCTCCCAGGGACAGCCAGCTTGGGCTCGGCATTGTACTCTGGCCTGGGGCCTTTGTCGCTGTCACTGGGGACCCTGGGCGGGAAACACCTTAGCTTCTCCTCCAAGCCCTGAGGGTCACCTGCGGCCTGGGCCTGCCGGCCACCCTGTCTGGGAGCCTCCCAGAGGCCTACACTGTAGAGGATGTTCTCTGCGGAGGACGTGTCGGCTTTGGACAAGGTGTGGTCAGGAGTGCTAGAGCTGGTGGAGAAGGAGCCGTAGGCTGAGTCACGCTTGCTGTGGCTGCCCAGGTGGTCGATGCTGCTGTTGGACTTGGCCACCGAGAGGCGACTGGAGGGGTGGTCCAGGCTGCCAACACTCCCCAGGGAGCTGAAGTGGTCTAAGGTGCGCTGTAGGTTCGTCTGCTCCCAGGAACTGGACAGGTCGTGGGAGGAAGAACTGCAAGAATGAGAAGAAGGACAAGGCAGGGTGTGCTTTAGCATCAGCAATGGCAAAGAGCAAGGCGGTGGATGCAGCTGGCCCTCCGTGGAAATACCAAAACGCCAAACAGCAACTTCCCAGGGTGAAGTTGCTGAGGCTGAGGTTGCAGCTCAGTACATCTGGATTTTAGCAGAGACAGGGAGAAACTGAGCACAGGCTGAAAAGACTGTGTCCTCCCCGTGACATGCCTTTTTACCAAACGGATGCCTTTTGATGGGGTCTTGCTGTGTTGTCCCGGGTGGTCTTGAACTCAAGCAATCTTCCCACCTTAGCTTTCCAAAGTGTTGGGATTACCAGCATGAACCATTGCGCCCAGCCAAGACCAGTATTTATTAATAGCCAAAAACTGGGTGGTTACATTAGCTCCAGACATACGCACATACCTGAACACACACACACACACACACACACCAGACATGCTCACTCATACTCACACACTCACATATACATATACACGTGCACACACATGCACATACAAGCAAATAGATGCACACGCACACATACAGGCACACATGAACACATACAGATGGACACATGAACACTCATACACATACAAGGACACACAAACATGTAGAAATACACATGCACACTCACACCCCACACACACACTCACACCCATAAACACACACAGATACACACACACACACTCACATAAGCAGGGAGACATCCACACACGCACACCAAAACCAGACTATCTGCTGTTACCGCCATCCTCTTAACAGGAGACTAGTGAGGATACTGCCACTAACGCCAAGAGGGTTGAGGAGAGGCTACCAAAGCTTAACAGAACCTCTTGGGAGCTTTTACAAGATACACCTGCCGCCCCATATAGATCTCCTGCCTTCCAGTCCGTGTGTAAAACCCTGGAAAGGAGAGGGGTGCCGTCAACGCCATCCCACCGGCTCAGAACCCTACCGCCTGGCATCCCACCTGGTCAATCCCAAAGGAGCTTGGCCGAAACCCAAGTCCTATGCTCCCCTTCTTGCTCACGCCTTGTCTTGCCATTTCATTTTGTGTCACATGCTTGCCGGTTCAGTCAAAAATTCAGAGCACTCCAACTGTGATTATGTGTCAGTGGCCCAGTCTCATCAGAAACATCAAAATAATTCTGCAGTCAGGAGTGTGCTCCCTGTAGAAGGCTGAACAAACCTGGCGTCCTGGACGGGAATGGGTGCCTACCTCGCATGGTGTCGGCCAGACCAGGAAGGACAGCTGCTGGCGGAGGGGAACGGGGAGGCCGCTAGCTCAGGGTGGCTGTCAGAGAACTTGGTGGCATGCCAGGAGTGAGGCCTCCAGCCCAGCTCGCTCCTCCTAGAAAAGAACGCAGGGGAGGCGGGGGTCAGGGACTGCACACAGCGCTTACCCTCGTGCCAAACAGTGCAGGGGGCTCAGGGACCGCACACAGGGCACACGCTCATGCCAAACAGTGCAGGGGGCTTGAGGACTGCACACAGCGCACGTGTGCTTGTGCCAAACAGTGCAGGGGGCTCAGGACCGCACACAGCACGTGCGCTTGTGCCAAACGAACAGTGCAGGGGGTTGAGGACCGCACACAGCGCATGCGCTCTCGTGCCAAACAGTGCAAGGGGCTCGAGGACCGCACACAGCGCACGTGTACTCATGCCAAACAGTGCAGGGGGCTCGGGGACTGCACGCAGCGTGTGTGTGCTCAAGTCAAACAGTGCAGGGGGTTCAGGGAATGTGCACAGCGCGCACGCTTGTGCCAAACAGTGCAGAGACTGACACTGGTCACAGCAACTCAGGCAGGCGCATGGCACCATGTTCAGGGGTTGCACACTTAATCCAAACCCACACCTTCTTTTTAGATTTTTGCTCACTACCCATTTGCCCTAACCAGAGTGGGAATCACAGGCTCCAGATGTGCAGCAGCCCTTATCTTTATTTTTGAGATGGAGTCTCACTTTGTCGCCCAGGCTGGAGTGCAATGGATCACTGCAACCTGGGCCTCCCAGGTTCAAGTGTTTCTCCTGCCTTAGCCTCCCAAGTAGCTGGGATTACAGGCGCTCACCACCACGCCCAGCTAATTTCTGTATTTTTAGTAGAGACCAGGTTTCACCATGTTGGCCAGGCTGGTCTTGAACTCCTGACCTCAAGTGATCCACTCATCTTGGCCTCCCAAGGTACTGGGATTACAGGTGTGGGCCACTGTAGACCCGGCCGGCCCTTATCTCTAAAATGTGTTCCTCCATAAATATGGTTAACTTGCCAATTTAAAATCTCAGAAATGTAAAAATAAAGAACATTTATTCTAAATAAACGAGTACACAAATTTTGCCCTCTGCCCGCCCCAACATGAACACACAGAGAACCCCCTGTCTTTCGCTGGAGAAAAGGTAAATGAGTCCCCTAGGCAGTCGGGTCACACAGAGTTCAGACAGCTTATCTGTGTCTGTTTACCTAGGTAACAAAGTAAAGACAGCCACCTTCTGGTTGACTAAGACTAGTAGCTGCATCTTACCCTGACTCTCTTAGCCAACCAAAGATCCCCCCAGGGAGTCATGACAACCCGCACCAAAAGGCTAGAGTCCCTTCAGCCAGGGCTCCTGAACACAGAGGGGCTTTCCTGGGCTCCCCCGCCACAGTCCCCACCATCCCATGTGTGTCTTCTTAGTGTCTTGGCCACATCTGCCCAGATGTGATGAGGTGTGTCTGGTTAGAAATCCCGATGGATGTCGGTAATGCAATAGGGCCTCCAGGGGAACACTGCCGGGCAGGAGATCCTTCCGCACTCACTTCTCCAGCCTCATGGTAGGAAGCCAGCTTTACTTTTCTCTAATTTGGGACAGAACTGACAGCTGATAGCCCAATCAAGAATGGAGAACAAGCTCAAGTGGGCCTCTTTAAATACTTTGTGGAGATCAGACGTTTTTCCCAGCAGGCAAAAACATTAAAGAATATTATGCAATAAAGAACATCTTACAAAATAAAACTGAAAAGCATGTATAACACAAACCTTTCGATGACTCAGATCATTTTAACGAGGAAAAGTATATGGGTGGCAAAATGTGGAACATGCTGACTTTATGATAGTTTCCCAGGAACCAAAGAGAAAGTATAAAAGACAAATTCAGCACCCCATGGAAGGAAAGCAATTGTAAAACCCAGACTGTACCTCATGGAATTTCTCAAAATCCTCGTAAGGAAGGTTCTGGCCATGTGAATTTCATTTTCAGCTGGCTTTCTCTGTGCTATGACATCCATAACTTCTTTCATCTTCCTTTATAGTTAATTAATGAAGAAAATAAACTAGACTGACTGAAACTGGAGGAAAGGGGAGAAAAAGAGAAGGCTAGGAAAAGAAAACGTCTGACACTCAAGATGACACTAGTTCAACCCTGCTATGGGAATAACTGGGCTACTAGCTGGTTTAGAGGGTCAGCAGTTCTCCATGGGTACAATAAAAGTTCTCCCAGATAAACTATCATTAGAAAGCACATATAAGAATATTAGCAGCAGATTTTGTTCTCACAAAGTATACATGCAAATGACTGGGTGCTGTGGCTCACACCTGTAATCCCAGGACTTTGAGAGGCTGCTGTGGGAGGACTGCTTTCGGGCAGGAGTTTGAGATCAGCCTGGGCAGCATAGCAAGACCCCATCTCTGCACAAAAATAAAAACATCAGCCAGGCGTGGTGGCACATGCCTGTGGTTGCAGCTACCACGGAGCCCAGGAGGTTGAGGCTGTAGTGAGCCGTGTTTGCACTACTGCATTCCAGCCTAGGTGACAGAATAAGACCCTGTCTCTTAAAAATATATATATGTGTAGGCCAGGCGTGGTGTCTCACGCCTGTAATCCCAGCACTTTGGGAGGCTGAGGCAGGTGGATCACGAGGTCGGAGATCGAGACCATCCTGGCTAACACAGTGAAACCCCATCTCTAATAAAAATACAAAAAATTAGCCGGGTGTGGTGGCGGGCGCCTGTAGTCCCAGCTACTTGGGAGGCTGAGGCAGGAGAATGGCATGAACTCGGGAGGCAGAGGTTGCAGTGAGCCAAGATCATGCCACTGCACTCCAGCCTGGGCAACAGAGCGAGACTCTGTCTTAAAAAATAATAAGTAAAAAAAAAAAAAAATACACACACACACACACACACACACACACACACACACACGATAGATTATGAGAAATCCAGTGACCTTGTGATGCCGTGGCATGAGGAAGCCCAAGTGAGCCACGCGGAAAGGCCGTGTGGAAAGCAACACCAGGCAGCCCCAGCTGTCGCCCAACCTCCTGGCCTACGCACCAGACACAGGAGAGAAGGAAGTCATTTGCACATATGGCCCCTGCAGAGGCGACATGGAAAAAGACTGAGGAACCCAGTTGGCAGCCAGAACCAAGGCCAAGCCAACCCCGCGGAAGGCCCCTGTCATGGGGTAAGGGAGAGAGTGAGTCCCAGCTGTGCCCTGCCTCTATTCCTAGCTTTGGCCCTGGACAGACGCACATCAATCCCGGGTGTAGCCACTGACGAGTCATGAGGGAAGAGGGAAGTCACTTATCCTTATTCACAAGTGGTTAATTTATTCAAAGTGACAAAATCCAAAGTTCAGCTCCTTGGTCATTCTGGCCACATTGCGAGTGCTCAATGACCACATGTGGGTAGTGGCTACTGCATGGGCAGCACAGATACGGAACATCTGCAGCCCTGCAGCTGGAGCACTGCCTTAGAGATATAGTAACCCCATCTCATCTGCATGGCAGGGACGCTGCTACCCGCCTGCGACTGTCTGCTGCCCGTGACCCTAGCACAGTGACTGTTTACACCGCCTCCCTCCCCAACACTTTCATAATGTGCAGATAACTACCTTTTGGAGATTTTCTAGAGCATATTTTTAAATCTTGAAATAGCCAGCCCTAACACATAGCATGCTTCTGAGTACCTCCGTATAGGTCAATTGCTTTGTGCTCAATTTTATGACTAGAAATTCTATTTGACACCACTAATTTTGGGGCAACTTTTCAGGCAGCAAAGAAGATCAAAATGGAGAGTAATCATCTTAAATCTGCTTTTAAAAATATAATAATTTTTATTTTTAATTTTTTATAGAGATGGGGTCTTGCTATGTTGCCCAGGCTGGTCTCAAACTCCTGGCCTCAAGCAACTCTCCTGCCTCAGCCTCCGAAAGCACTGAGATTACAGGCATGCACCACTATGCTCAGCCTTAAATCTGCTTCTGAAAATATCCAGGAGGTATCTTCCTCCCCATGTACACAAAGCTTCAGTTTGCAGAACTGTTTCAAAGAAAATGAATCATCCCCATGCACCGATTCCTTAAATCCAAGTATGAAGAGAAATTAGCCCTTTAGCTTGGTCAGTTACATTCAGGAGACAGCAGCTTGGTGGTAACATTAACCTAAACCAGCAGTTAGCCAAAAAACCCAAAACACATCTCAACCTTCCACTGGCCTCAGGCTAAAATAAAAATTAATTTAGTGTTGCAAATGAATAAGGCAGTGACCACAGAAGCCTTCTAGCAGCTGAGAAGGCTGAACAATCCCGTTCCTGGACCAAAATGTCATTCTGTTGAAATCTGAATGTTATGTTTTAAAACAAAATTGTAATAATAATATCATTCCAGATTTACTCTTTTACCTTAGAAGTTTATTCTGTAATGATGATATTCAGCTTGTATCTAATACAGACTTTAACAGCTGGACATTTAGTCAAAACGTATACTGTTCCATGGGTGGAATAATGCACAAACAAAATGTGGTCTATCCATAAAATGGAACATTACTTGGCAATAAAATGGAAATTTTGACATATGCTACAACATGGAAGAACCTTGGGGACGGTATGCTACGTGACAGTAGCCAGTTACAAAAGGACAAATACTGCATGATTCAACTTATATGAGGTACCTGATTTGTCAAAATTATGAATGCAGAAAGTAGAATGGTGGTTGCCAGGGGTGGGGGAGGGGAGACTGAGAAGTTGCTGTTTAATGCATATAGAGCCTGTTTTGCAAGATGAAACGAGTTTCTGGAGATTGGTTGTATGACGTGAATACACTTAACACTACTGAACATCACAATGGTTAGGATGGTAAATTTTGTGTGCATTTCACCCTAATTATCAACAACAACAAAAACCCAAAGTGTATATTGTGCATCTCCCATAGCTATGGGACATCCCTGTGGATGTGTCCATCGGCGGGGACAAAAAGACACAGGGTTGAGGTCAAAATGCAGGCCAGGGAAAGAGGAAGATAGGAGAGTCCGAACAGGGGCATCACAGCCAGGGAGGCTGATGGCACGGAAGAGGGCTTCCCATGGACGGCAATGCATGTGCAGAAGGCAGCTTGGGTGGGAGTTGTCGGAGGCAGGCAGGGAACCTGGCATGGAAGTGAGACTTCCATGCCTTCATAAAATGCATCTTACCTGGTTTACACCTTTCAAACTGTCTGAAGAGAATGAGCAATGCTGTATGAGGCAGTGAAAAAATGAAAACAAACCCAGAAGCTCCTTTTTAAAAAGATAATATACAGATATATGTGTTCTCATATATGACACAGTCAGCAGTTCTTATACGAATTGTGGCTTTTTTTGTTTTGTTTTTTGTTCGTTTGTTTTGTTTTGACAGGCTCTCCCTCTGCCACCCAGGCTGGAGTACAGTGACGCAATCATGGCTTACTGCAGTCTCGACCTCCTGGGCTCAAGTGATCCTCCCACCTCAGCCTCTTGAGCAGCTGGGACCACAGACACACACCACCACACCCAGCTAACTTTTTGTACAATGAGAGATGGGGTCTCGTTATGTTGCCCAGGCTGGCCTCACACTCCTGAGCTCAAGAAATCTGCCTGCCTCAGCCTTTCAAAGTGCTGGGATTACAGGCATGAGCCCCTGTACCTGGCCTAGGGATTTTTTTTTTTTTAATAAACAAATGAAGACACACAGTGAAAAGAGTTATACTCTTTCTGCTTTAACTGAAGATATCTTGGTTACTGTGGACAGTGAAAATTTACTAAAATATATATGCTTTTTTCCCCAAGTCCTCTGAATTTCCTGATGCATAATGAAAGTATTTGGGGATCAAGCCAGGGTCAGACTGGTTTCTGTTTGTTGGCACCTCTGAAACGGCTGGATTGGTGTTGATAAGGAGATGATGGGGGGGGACCTTCAGCCCCTACATGCTGGTCGCTCAACCACAGACCCGTGGAGTTGGGGATAGAGAGCTCTGGCGCCACCTAGAGCCCGCCTACACTCACGGTCCCTCTGGCTGAGTTTCAAGGGCTCCCAGAAGGACTTGAGTAGATGGAAGGCTGTGGTGTTTCCTCCTGCACAAGCCACACACTCTTTAAACGTTTTAAATCACCTTGTCCCTAGAACTGTGGGTCTCATGTGCAGGACCAGGACACACATGTTTCTGTGCATTCCCTTTCATCCTGCAGACTTGAAGAGTGCCTTTCTTTCCCCAGTCTGCCTGGTTTTGTGATCATTCTCCCAAGCCATTATCATTTAAAATTTTATTTATTTAATTTAAAAATTTTTTAAAGAGATGAGGTCTCATCATGTCACCCAGGCTGGTCTTGAACTCCTGTGCTCAAGCAATCCTCCCACCTCGGACTCCCAAAGTGCTGGGATTACAGGCATGAGCCACCACACCTGGCCCAGGCCATTATCATTCTTCCAAAACATAATCTTCAGTCAATGCATACTATTCCTTTCATATAACAAAACACCATGGTATTGACAATACCAAGTTTTCTGGTACTCCAGATGGAACTATTCATTCTAATGGTGGGTTGCCCTGAAATCCCTTCCCACAGATTGTATACCAAACTTAATTGAAACTTACTTCAATTTTTTAGAGTAATTTTATATGCTAGGTAGTGTTTTGGGTGGTGTTTTCTTTTCTTTTCTTTTTTTTTTTAAGGACAGGGTTTAGATCACAAATATAAAAAAATGCTAGGATGTCATTGAACATTAAGAACAACAGCTGTATGCTTGAGCCCAGGAGTTCAAGGCTGCAGTGAGCTATTATTGCACCACTGTTCTTCTGCCTGGGTGACAGAGCAAGACTCCATCTCTAAAAAAAGAAAGAACAACAGATTAGATATCAAATATCCTGTTTTATTTTTAAAAGGAATTATTCCAAGAACTGTTTCAAGGAAATCTTTATTATTCACAAAGAGCAGAATTCCTTCCCTTCCCTCACACGAAAGAAAGAAAGAAAGAAAGAAAGAAAGAAAGAAAGAAAGAAAGAAAGAAAGAAAGAAAAAGAAAGAAAGAAAGAAAGAAAGAAAGAAAGAAAGAAAGAAAGAAAGAAAGAAAGAAAGAAAGAAAGAAAGAAAGATCACGAGTGTTGGGTTATTTTCCTAACCTTTTAGAAGAAAGCAAAGAAGCACCACCTCCCAAGACAAATAGTTTGTGTTTCGTGCCCCCAGCTAACTAAGCGCACAGTGAGAACACTGGCTGGAGGCCAAGGCAGGGTCTGGGAAGGGAGGCGCCTTGGCCTGCTGGGAGCCTATGGTCTGAAATATAGGCCCACCTGGTCTCCCTGCCTGCAAATTGCGATGGGGGAACAGGGGTGGTGGTGGTGGTATTGCATAGGTGGGGGGCTTCTGTCCTACACTGGGAGCTGACAAAGGTTTTGTGGGAAAACAGATAAATAATGGTTTCTAAGGGCTTCTTGGAGATAAGGAAGAGCAGGGTTTGAAAGAAGAGTCCGTAGTTGGAAAGGCCTTGCAGATACCGGGCCAGGAAGGGAAGCCCTGGAAACACTCTGGGGGCCTCAGGGACTGTGACAAGCTTCCTGATGTCAGACCCCAGGGTCTGGGGAGAGGGGAATTTACCTGGCAGTTGCCCACACTCTGCTAATCCTTTAAACAAAAACCACCTCTCTGCAAACATCAAATGAAACCCAGTTCTGACTCTGCTTCCTTCCTTTTCCTGCCAATCCTCTGGAAGGCTTCTTCCTCTCCCAGTCTCCCTGCATGCAACACAGCTCTGGCCAGGTCTTGCCCTCACTCTAGAACCATCAGCTGCTCCCAGTTTCCACAGAAGGAAGTCCATGCTCCTAGGTTCTCTGTGGTCTAGTCCAGGGGTTCTCAGAGCATGCTCCCTGGGCTGGCAGCGTCTATAGTATCTGGGGTCTTGGCAGATAAAGCAAATTCTCAGTTCCCCAAGACCTAGGAAGTCTGGGCTGCAGTGGGCCAGGAGTGTCTGCACCACCTGAGCAGCTCTGTGTGAGCTGCTGTGTGCTGGCCCCATTCTGTGTTTCCACCTCCTTCTCCCAAGCCTCCCCCTCTACTGTTCTCACTAGAACTTCCAGCTATGGCTTCCAGCTTTGGAGCACCTGGCAGACGTTTATATCTGCCTCTCAAAACTGCCTCAGCTGCAAAGGATGGCTCCACTGGCCTGTCCTCAGCAAAGACTTTCCTGGATCGACTTCCACCCTTCCTTCCTCTCTGAGTCTGCACTTGTGAGAGCCGTTCAGCCCACTCCGCTGCAAGCTCCTGGAAAGCGGGACCTAAAGGAATGATTTCAACCACGTGGTGGGAGTGCTTCTCACATACATCACATGAATGTATACAAATACACCAGAGCATTCTAGAAATGGTTAACTCTGCATGTATTTTCTGTAAGAAAAGTCACCTCCCAAAGGCACTGTGGGAAGATTTATATGCAGTGTCTTTTCCCGGGCAGTGGTGCCGGCAATGCCTGCGTGAATGGTGACATCATGCCTGATAAAGTCTATGGTCCTAGGAGATAAGAGGCAAGTAGTTCCTGCTTTTAAACATGAAGAGAACTGAGGCAAGATAAAAATTCCCAAATGACCTAAGTAGCTGAAACTGAGACATCAGAGCTGCATTGTAAGCAAACGTCAGGGCCCAGCAGCAGCATTCACGTGGGGTGAGAGCCCCAGAATTGCTCTCCACCCAGCCAGCCTGCCTGCCTCACCCCTAGCAAGAGCGTGCCCCACCTCTGGCCTCAACCTCTGGTGTTCAACCTGAGTCCTATGGCAGAAAAGACTGCGGAGGAATGCCACAGAAGCCACAGGCAGAACCGAGCAGCACAGAACAGAGGAGTGGAGCAGACCCGAATGACTTGTTTTTCCCATTAACCTTTGTAATCTTCATTTCTACAAACCCATTACTGTTGGAAAGACAGGGGGAAAAAAAAAAAAAAGACGATCTCTGTCCCACTATCCAAACCACTTGTGTTTAACCATATATGCCCCAAGTGTCAAATCATCATTTCATTCAGCTTGATGTTTTAAAAAGGGCACCCACACAATTTCCTGGCCATGTTTCAACAGAGTGAATCTGTTGGCAAAGAAACTCAGCATATTCAAGTGTGCAGTCATTAATATGACTCATTTTATACAGCCTTAAGGATGAACACCACGGATATAAGAATAAAGACACAAAATGTTTAACCTGTTGAGTCAACATATCAGTATACACATGGCAAAAGCCTTACCAAAAAAAAAAAAAAGCAACAAGAGATTGCAAGACTGCTGTCCTCTAAATGCTATCCTATGTATAAAGCGTTCTAGCCACGTAAATAGATGCAAAGGAAAGAGATTTCAGGAAATAATCTCCCCTAGCCCTTTCTGGAATTCTGCCCACTAGAAGATCTCAGCAAACAATATCCCCACCTCGCCCTTTCTGGAGTTCTGCTCATTACATAAAGCCCATAATAATTTACTGTATTTTTACTCAATTCATCCTCAAATTCCCTTCCCAGAGCCCATGGTTACCCACGGTACTAGAAGAGTTAAGAAGATATTCTTCACAGAAAAACAAAAACCAAGGTATAGAGAAGAGAGATGAAGTTTAGGGAAAGTAACCAATAAAAGAGACTTGAGTCGCAGTGCAGCAAAGAAACGTTGAGCCTGGACCATGAAAAGAGATGAAACTCAGTGGCAAAATCGAAGACGCAGGGAGAGGAAGGTCCACGAATTCCTCCGAATAAAAAGTTACAGGCACTACCACCATAGGTGAACTGAATGTGGCAGTAGTGAAATGCTATTACAACTAAATAACATTTCTCCAAAGGAAGCGTGTGCTTTTATTCCAAACCTTTTACAGATCCTACACACATTCAGAGAACTATTAAATACCACTGCATGTGTGGTCACTATGGTAAGCCAGACGTCCACTCGCATGTGATTGACATGTGCCAAGTGGCTGAAAAAAATCTTCTCTTATTTGATCACTTATCATCTCACCAAGAGGGTGGGAGGCATCCTTTTCTTTGCAAGGGCATTGAGCCAGAGAACTTTCCTCTGTGTCTTTACATCTAATAAACCACGTCATAGTTGGCAAATCAAAGTAGTGAAATCACGGAAGAAAGATCTGATTCCTTCCTCTTTTTTGTCATTTACTACAGCTGCAGACCAATGACCTTGCTTTCCCTATTATTAAAGGCAAGCACACCCACAACCAGCAGAGTAAATGGTACAACCACCCTCCGTGGTGCAAAGAACTGTTGCCACCTGCCCTGTCCATGACACTGGCTACCTTACTAAAACATGGTCTGGACACCGGAACTACTTGAGTTATTTAATCAGCCCATTTCACAACCCCACCAATGCTGTCATGACTACCATTCAGCAAATCCTTCTGAGCCCTCTCCTTAAACACGCCACTACATTCCATTCAAAACGCCTTTGGACTCTTAACTGCCACAAACAGGCTTTCTTTAGCAATAAAACCAAGTTATCAGGCAACTATTCTAAATGGTTTTTATGAGGGTTTGGTTCTAAAAGATAGCCAAGACGTAGGAATGCATCTTGCAGTTGGGGACAGGAGGGATATGAATGTGTCTGTCTGGGTGGGAGGGAGACATGGGATGAAGTTGTTTTCATTATGGAGCATTTTCTTTGTGTGAACAAATTAGCAAGTGACGTTAAAACAAACAAACAACAACAACAAAAAAAAAACCAGGCTTTTAACAACAACAACAACAAAAAAAACACCTTTTCCAAAATCTCCTTAAGCTGATAAGCAACTTCAGCAAAGTCTCAGGATACAAAATCAATGTGCAAAAATCACAAGCATTCTTATACACCAATAACAGACAAACAGAGAGCCAAATCATGAGTGAACTCCCATTCACAATTGCTTCAAAGAGAATAAAATACCTAGGAATCCAACTTACAAGGGATGTGAAGGACCTCTTCAAGGAGAACTACCAGCAACTGCTCAAGGAAATAAGAGAGGACACAAACAAATGGAAGAACATTCTATGCTCATGGATAGGAAGAATCAATATTGTGAAAATGGCCATACTGCCCAAGGTAATTTATAGATTCAATGTCATCCCCATTAAGCTATCAATGACTTTCTTCACAGAATTGGAAAAAACTACTTTAAAGTTCATATGGAACCAAAAAAGAGCCTGCATTGCCAAGACAATCCTAAGCCAAAAGAACAAAGCTGGAGGCATCACGCTACCTGACTTCAAACTATACTACAAGGCTACAGTAACCAAAACAGCATGGTACTGGTACCAAAACAGAGATATAGACCAATGGAACAGAACAGAGCCCTCAGAAATAATACCATACATCTACAACCATCTGATCCTTGACAAACCTGACAAAAACAAGAAATGGGGAAAGGATTCCCTATTTAATAAATGGTGCTGGGAAAACTGGCTAGCCATAAGTAGAAAGCAGAAACATTGAGAGACTTAAACGTTAGACCTAAAACCATAAAAACCCTAGAAGAAAACCTAGGCAATACCATTCAGGACATAGGCATGGGCAAGGACTTCATGTCTAAAACACCAAAAGCAATGGCAACAAAAGCCAAAATTGACAAATGGGATCTAATTAAACTAAAGAGCTTCTGCACAGCAAAAGAAACTACCATCAGAGTGAACAGGCAACCTACAGAATAGGAGAACATTTTTGCAATCTACTCATCTGACAAAGGGCTAATATCCAGAACCTACAAAGAACTCAAACAAATTTACAAGAAAAAAACAAACAACCCCATCAAAACGTGGGCAAAGGATATGAACAGACACTTCTCAAAAGAAGACATTTATGCAGCCAACAGACACATGAAAAAATGCTCATCATCACTCGCCATCAAAGAAATGCAAATCAAAACCACAATGAGATACCATCTCACACCAGTTAGAATGGCAATCATTAAAAAGTCAGGAAACAACAGGTGCTGGAGAGGTTGTGGAGAAATAGGAACACTTTTATACTGTTGGTGGGACTGTAAACTAGTTCAACCATTGTGGAAGACAGTGTGGCGATTCCTCAAGGATCTAGAACTGGAAATACCATTTGACCCAGCAATCCCATTACTGGGGATATACCCAAAGGATTATAAGTCATGCTGCTATAAAGACACATGCACATGTATGTTTATTGTGGCATTATTCACAATAGCAAAGACTTGGAACCAACCCAAATGTCCATCCATGACAGACTGGATTAAGAAAATGTGGCACATATACACCATGGAATACTATGCGGCCATAAAAAAGGAAGAGTTTATGTCCTTTGTAGGGACATGGATGCAGCTGGAAACCATCATTCTCAGCAAACTATCACAAGAACAGAAAACCAAACACCACATGTTCTCACTCATAGGTGGGAATTGAACAATGAGAACACTTGGACACAGGAAGGGGGAACATCACACACCGGGGCCTGTTGTGGGGTGAGGGGACGGGGGAGGGACAGCATTAGGAGATATACCGAATGTAAATGGCAAGTTAATGGCTGCAGCACACCAACATGGCACATGTATACATATGTAACAAACCTGCATGTTGGGCACATGTACCCTAGAACTTAAAGTATAAAAAACAAACAAACAAACAAAAGGCTATTGTTACAGACAAAGTATGCCCCTCACTTTGTAGAAAGGGCCAAGGCTGTGTCAGGTACTTCATTTCTTCCCCCAGACTCTCCCACCTTGGAAACAAGGGGTATGAGTGGTAACCGGGCTTGAGGCGACAGTTCTAAGAAGAGGCGACATTTACTCCACCTTTATGACCTGCCGGGCAACCATCGCTCATGGCTCTGCCAATATCACCTCTCCTTGCCCCTTGGCAACACACTGAAAGCGGTGTTTGTCTCCATCTGGACAAAGCGGCCAGTGCAGAGCAGAGCATGCCACAGCGTGCCAGTGCTGCCACAGCCAAGGATGGGATGGACAGAGAGGGGACCCGCTCAGTGTGCTCAGTGTGGGACGGACAGAGCCTCTGGGGGCATCTCAACCTGCAAAGGCTTCATCTACCTGTCCTTCAGGGGTGACTGCAAGGGCAAGTGGCACACTGGACAGAAGCTACATGTGGGCCTCCTGCCCTGCCAAGCCCACTAAGAGGTCAGCATGTGAGCCCAGGGGCCCTTGGTGTCTGCTGGGCTGCTGCCTCTCGCAGGACACTACCTCCCAGACGACAGACACGAAGACCTGTTCCCAGATCCCTGCGCCCTCAAGTCTCAAGGGAGGACATTCCCAGGGTCTGCTCTCAAAATTTCACCAGAACACTCTTCTTTCCAAGCCAATAGCAAACTGGGAATTCAACCAGTGTACATCAACCTTTTCTCCTAAAGCTCAGGGCTTTCAATTTGGTGGATCTCATTAGAGCTGCTCCATTTTTAAAAATAAAAGCCTACGCCATTTGCAGAACCCATAAAAAAAAAAAAAAAGTCATTTAAACTTCATTGCTAATGCTGATGCTAACTTCTCAATTCCTTGAACCTCAAAATAACCTTAACCTGTAGTGTGGATCCCACTGCACAGCACATACAGGTCCTCCAGAGACCCCAAATAAACACAAAAGTAAGCTAAACATTCTCTGTAAGTCTTACTATATTAACAACCATCACTATTTGCAAACATTGATTCATCTGATTAAATTACCTAAACCACACACTAAGGCAAAACCCCAATAGAAGTAACTTTCCCCAAAATAAAACAATTTGATCTATGTGGTTTTTCTTCTCCTGATTTTACTTAATAAAAACAATAAGCTGGCCAGGTGCGGTGGCTGACGCCTGTAATCCCAGCACTTTGGCAGGCCAAGTGGGGCAGATCCCTTGAGGCCAGGAGTTCAAGACCAGCCTGGCCAACATGGCGAAACCCCATCCCTACTAAAAATACAAAAATTAGCCAGGTGTGGTGGCACACGCCTGTAGTACCAGCTACTGGGGAGGCTGAAGCACGAGAATCATTTGAACCCGGGAGGCAAAGGTTGCAGTGAGCCGAGATCGTGCCACTGCACTCCAGCCTGGGCAAAAGAATGAGACTCTGTCACAAAACGATAGAAAAAATAAAATTAAATTAAAAAAACAAAAACAGTAAGCTGGGCATGGTGACATGCACCTGTAGTCCCAGCTACTCAGTAGGCTGAGGCAAGAGGATCACTTGCGCCCAGAAGTTTGAGGCTGCAGCGAGCTATGACTATGCCTGTCAGTAGTCACTGCACTCCAGCACGGGCAACAGAGTGAGATGTCATCCTTCCTTCCTCCCATCCTCCCTCCCTCCCTCTCTCCCTTCTTTCCTTCACTCAAAATAAATGAAATAAAAACCATAATGGAAAATAGCCTAAACAAGTCAGGGTCTCCTTTGTTTTAACAAGAAAATAAGCAGAGTAGCAAACAGCCATTAGCCCCCAAATGTTCACAGGATAGAAATACCCACTCCTGAATCACAGACAAAGACATCAGACAGCCTCGAAGGCATGGGTTTCACCTGACGTCCTCCAGTGTCCCCACTAAGGAGCATGCCCTCCGTCTGACCACACACCATTTCTGCCTCAGGAGTAGCTCTGGAGGGGGTGGGGTGCTGGGGGAGTGGGGTGGGGATGTAAACCTGCTGACGTCTTAGGCGGCCCCTTACTGCTGCCACGTTGTGAGTAGCAGCTCCCGGAACATCTGTGCTAATCAACCTTGGGGCTGCAGGGCCACCTGCTCCAGGACAGCTCCAAGGAGCCAGCAGCAGAGGGGGACACAGCACAACATGGGCTTGGAGCAGCAGTCAGGGCACCTTAGCAACGCCGAAGAGGGGACACATGTTGTAAGAAATTAGCTCCTAGCAAACAAGAGTGCTGTCCCTCGACATCCAGCCCCTTCTCTTCAAATGCAGGACCACACCACATGGTCTCGCAAACCCTTACAGCCTGCTGGAAAAAACCTCCCCTCTGCGGCTAAGCGGCTCCTGAATGCAAGCTTAGTGGATGTAATTAGATTCACAAGAGGGTTTAGGGCTGCCAGCGAAGAGGCAGGAAGTGACATGAATCAACTCTATCCACGATTTGGCCCCTACAAAATGACTCGCAACACATGACCGTTCAAGAGAAACTGCCCAGAGTGGGTTCCATGACAAGGTGGCAGGCGGATTTTGCTGTAAACAAAACTAACATTATAATGCATATTTGGGGGAAAAGCCAAAAGGGTAATTGAAAGCTTTAGAAAATAATTTATGATGTGATATTTAAAAGAAATTTTCCCTAGGGTGTTTGAAATTATAGGTACTTTTTAGAAGCTGAACTTAACAGCCATTTGCCTCTGAAAGGAGAAAAATGGACGACTCTCTCCCCAGAGCTGTTAATGCAGATTTCAGAGAGAAGACAGCAACAGGCAACAGCCACGGTCCCTGGCACCGAGTGGACAGGATGAGCCCAGCTAAGCGAGGAGCCGCTGTCCCCTTCTCAGTCCTTCCCCACCCTCCCAACTCTGCTCCCTCTCCTCCGGAGCAGCCTGAGGGCGTCAGGCAGACCTCCTTTTTGTGCTAACCCAACTGGGTTAAGTTAATGAGGAAAATGCCAAAGGGCCACCCAGTTTCTGGCCTTAACCTTCCCAAGAACTTGTGCATAAGGCCAGCAAGTGGTAGACCTGCTGCAAATGCCCAGTGAAATGGCCTGTGGCTCTGTGTGAAAATTCCACAGCCCAGATCTATTCAAGACCTGCTCAGGACTCTCCAGGGGTGGGCCTGGGCGCCCAGGAAAACAGTGCAGAAGAAAAAAACTGGAAACACACGCACACGTGCGCACGCGCGCACGCACACACACACACACACACAAAAAGGCTACACGTCTGCCCTGAACTTTCCTACAAGGAGCACTTCCCCAGCCAAGTAGAGACGGAACAACAAACCACCTGGGAAGAAAGAGAAAAACAAAACTGCCAGCCTCATCCTCTCCTCCTGACCTAACCGATAGATCTGAGTATCGGTCAGCACCCCTCCCCTGACATCTCGGGCCGTGGATGCCACCTGGGCCTCACAAAGAAGAACATACGTGCACTTGGTAGGGCTGACTGTTACATGCTCTTTGTCTCCAGCTCCCCCCACGCTGGGCAAGAGGAAGCTCTGGCCCTCATTTGTCTGTGGAGATAGTGATCCGCCTGTCTCCTCCTGCATCGCTTTCCCAGCACCAGCTTCTCAACGACAAGGTCCGCGTTGCCCATGCCTGTGAAACAAGATGCGACCACTTTGTGAAAGTGGCCCATCGCAATCCTATCCTGGCCACCTGGTCCCCTGGTCCCCACACACACAAAGATAAAACGAGCCTACAAAATAAGACGTGTAGCAGCTGTCACTACAGGGAGGGGAGTTTATGAACCACTATTCAAATGATGTTTTAAAAACCACGGAGAGGCCAGGTGCGATGGCTCATGCCTGTAATCCCAGCACTTTGGGAAGATCGCTTGAGCCCAAGAGTTCGAGGCTACAGTGAGCTATGATTGCACAACTGCACTCCAGCCTAGGCAAAAGAGCAGGAACCTGTCTCAAAAAACCATGGATTCCTGCGCTTTACACTGAGATGGATGTACCTCTTTCCCTCATTACACTTTTGCAGATGGGGGCAGATAACTGCAACAAGTCAAACAAGGCTTGGGCGAGCTAGTTTACCATTTGATCATGCTTTTAAGCAGAGCAATATAGAATATGAATATGTTGGTGTCTCAATCTATGAACTACCTGCAGAGTTCTTTTCATGAACTAGCCACTTGTAAGGGTACACGCTCCATCCTGGAGCTCTACATAAAATGCTAGAAAATGCTACCTAATCCATAGAGACAGAAGGCAGATTAGTGGTTGCCTAGGAATGGAGAAAGAGGAGGGCGGGGAGATTTAAATAGAGATTTAAATTTAGATAGAGAAGAATATGTGTTCTGGCTTTAAGAAGAACAATTTTGAAAGCACCCATTGGTGCTTTTGTAATGAGGAAAACCACATAAAGGTGGCTGGAGTCTTAGAAGTTCTATGCACATTTGGTCACAGAAGTCTTCCGTGTTGTGTGTTGTGTGAGAGCAGAGGAAAAACAGCTTGTGGGTTTTTTTCCTAACACAGTTATTGAAAGTGTGTTTGGAAATAAAAATTTGTAAATAAACTCTGCTGCTTTATATCTCGTTACACATATTACTTAAATAAAATTCCATCTAAACCACATTATCATTTTGTCCACATCTCTCATTTAAAGGAAAGTGGGTCTGCAGAACACAAAATGGGGATTCTACACAGTGGCTCCCGGAGATCCTTCAGGGCAAAAGTTTAATCCCTTTTCCCAAGAGTCTTTTAAGTACCTACTCAGTGAAACCAACCAGCAGATGCCCTGAGGCTTCTCTCTCTCCTTCCATCAACCAGTTCTCCTGTGGCATGGCTTTCCTTTGAACAGATATTAGACTGTCCATCTTTATCACTAAATATGTACTTCTAGCTCAAAAAAAGAATCACATCTACCATTCTTCTAAACACATGGAACGATACCTGACTTCACTCTCGTAACTACGGAAATGCAAATGTAAATATAAAACCATATTTCACCTATCACATTCACAGAGAATACAAACAAACAAACTACAAATATCCTATGCTAGAGATGATGTAAAAGGGGTCTGAGAAACTCAGAAATGTCTCTGAACATTCACAACGCACACACCTTCTGACTTAAGAACTCCGATGCTAGGAATTTCTATGCGTAGCTATGCCCTGGTGATACAAAGTTGGCCAGCTATGCTGACTAACTAAGCTGGTGTCTCCATCGAAGAAGAGAAGACAGACAGTAAGACCACAAGCACAGCCCAGTGTTTTGGGGGCTCTGGGAGCCCAGAACGAGACAGTACAGGCAGCGGGATGATGGCCCCCGGAGCCAATTTATAACTCCTCGCCTTACCTCTGCAGAACAAGCTTCCCTCACCACCACCAGCATTCCACTAAGTTAACTGAATCGTTTAAGAACAAACGTGCTGCTATAGGAGGGTTACGACGGTGATCACAGAGGAACCATAACACAGTGTCACGGTGCCTCTCATGCCCCACCCTCCCCAATGGCTCAGAAACCACCATTCTGAGATTTTACTTTCTGATCTACAAAGAGTTGTTAAAAGGGTGCTCAGGAATGGCATGTACTACTTACAAATGACTTTGCTAAATTCATGAGGCAAAAAATGTTTTTCCTTCCTTTTTTTTTTTTTTTTGAGACAGGGTCTCGCTCTGTCACCCAGGATGGAGTACAGTGGCACCCTCACGGCTCATTGTAACCTCGACCTCCCAGGCTCAAAGAATCCTCCCATATCAACCTCTCGAGTAACTGGGACCACAGGCACGCATCATCATGCCCAGCTAATTTAAAAAAAATTTTTTTAGAGAGATGGGGTCTCACTATGTTGCCCAGGTTGATCTCGATCGAACTCCTGGGCTCAAGTGATCCTCCGGCCTCGGCCTCCCAAAGTGCTGGGATTACAGGTATAAGCCACCACGTCTGGCCCTTCCTCATTTCTGAACCTTTTCTTTGGATACTGTTTTGGTACCTCCAATCACCCCCACTTCAAAAAAGCCTTTAGGTATTTGTCTTGGCTGGTTTGAATGCAGCGGTGTTTACAAATAATTAGTCACAACCAGTTACAGATTTCTTTGTTCCTCTCCACGCACACTACTTCACTTGGCCAGACTTGAAAAAAATTTTTTTTTCATAAAAAAGGAAGATATCTTCATGTCTGTACTAAAAATGGAAATAAATGTGAGTCAATTAATTAAAATTTACAGCCAGCCTTCAAAAGAACATGCTAATTTTGCCAAAAAGGATGTGTAAGCACTTTCCTATTAATAAGCCAACTATAAAACCAAGGTGGAGAGTTATTTCTCTTTGAAAGCGACATATCACCAACATTCTTGTGGTACACAGGAGTATTGCTTTAGTTCCCGTATATAAAAGCATCATGTCCCCAAGTTCACTTTCTAACCTCTTAAAACCATCCAAGCTCCAAGTGACATGTAATGTACAGGAATAGACGGCCAGCTCCCTCCAGACGCTCCCTCCAGACCTCAGCACAGCGCTCTAAACCCTTGGCGGCTGGCATCTTCGTGACAGTCACTCTCTTTCTAGCACGAAAACAGAAAGCGCAGTGGCCTGCCACCTTGTGTACAAGACAGGCAACAACATGTCACCTCACTGGGAGCATAAGCAGAGTTTTCTGCCTGCCAAGAAAATAATCTACATATTGCCAAAGGAAAGATACGAGTATTCAAATCCACTTAATACATTAACATTTATAAAAATCAGTTGTAATAAAATTAGGAACTGTTCGGACACTTGATGCTGGGCCCATGCTTGGCCGAGACATATAACTCTAAGTGCATGTCCCAATCGAGATCTCTGCAGTGATGTGGGTGGGACAACTGGACTCCCACTTTGATGTTCCACTCACTCCTGTGTGTCGTGGTAAATGTGGGAGGAAGCTCAGGTCTTACCTTTTGACGACCAGTTTCAGGGTCTTATGGGACCCCTTCACCAGGCAAATCGCTTCCTGTCTAAACCCTGAGAGACCAATGTCATTGATGCCGACGATCTCATCTCCAGCCAGTAACTTGTCGACCGCCGCGGCTTTACTGCCCTCTTCAATCTGTAACAGAGAAGCATATTCCATGAGCCTTCCACGAGCAGCAATTCCTGAGGCAGAGCAGGTCCTTGGAAAGCAACAGACATACCTCAAGCTTGGCGGGAATGGGGCCCAGGGGGCTGACCTTATTACCACTCAGGGGATCAGGGATGTACTATACCCCTCACCCTGGCCTGCCTTCCCTGGACACGCTCCTGTTTATCCAGGGAATGGGAAAGCTCGGAAACACACACAATGGAAAACAGGGGACCTGAAGATACTGATTCATTTTCTAGATTTCCTTTAACCAGACAATAATTTTGGACCATTTTAAATTATTTATTAATTATTTCTCATACATTAATCCTGGAACTAGACTGTTTTTGTAACAACTTTATAGAAATATAATTCAAATACCATATATTCACTCAAATAAAGCATGGCTTTTAGTATTTTCAGAGTTGTACAACCATCACGACCATCAATATTAGGGCATTTCCCCTAACCCCAAAAGAAACCTTGTGCTCATTACTACTCAGCTTCTAATCCCTCCAGCCTCTGGCAACCACAAATGTACTTTCTGTGTCCATGAATTTGCGTGTCCTAGACAGTTCATATAAATGGAGTCATACAATATGTGGCTTCTTGGGTCTGGCTTCTCTCACTTAGCACGATGCTTTCCAAGTTCACCTACATTGTAGCACGTAGCAGTACTTCATTTCTTTTTATGGCTGAATAACATTCACTTGTATGGAGAGACCACATTTTATCTATTCATCAGTGTCTACTTTTGGCTATTACAAAGTGGAATTGCTGGGCCCTATAACTACATTTAACAACCTGAAGAGCTTCCAGGCTGTTTTCTACAGTAGCTGTACCGTTTTTACATTCCCACCATCAGTGTATGAAGGTTCCAATGCCTCCATATCCTTGCTAACACGTATCTGTTTTTTGTCATAGCCCTAATCTGATTACTATACCATGCTGTGTATGTTAAGATATTCACTACTCAGTGCTAAACACAGTATCCTCCCAATGTGTACTGACTGACTCCCTAACAGCCTGAATGCCATCCATTCTATAGCTTTTTTTCCCTTTTTTCTTTTTTTTGAGACAGAGTCTTACTCTGTCACCCAGGCTGGAGTGCAGTGGTGTGATCTCGGCTTACTGCAATCTCTGCCTCCCAGTTCAAGCAATTCTCCTGCCTCAGCCTCCTGAGTAGCTGGGATTACAGGCGCCTGCCACCACACCCAGCTAATTTTTGTATTTTTAGTAGAGACAGGGTTTCACCCCATTGGCCAGGCTGGTCTCGAACTCCTTTGACCTTGTGATCCATCCGCCTGGGCCTCCCAGAGTGCTGAGATTAGAGGCATGAGCCACCGTGACCGGCCTATATTCTGTAACTTTTATTAACCTAGATTTTCCTATACAGTAAAATGGAACTCAACAGCAATTCGTTCCAGCTAATCTGCCCATTTTCTGGCACACTGGCCAGTGAGCCAATGAGCCAGCTGCTTTCTTTCCCCCTCCCACCCCCCAAAGTTTTACTGGAATACAGCCACACCCATTGGTTTACATATTGCTACAGGGCAGAATTGAGTCGCTTGGCCCACAAAGCCAAAAATACTTACTACTGGGCTTGTTCCAAAAATGGTTTGCCAACTCTGTTTTACACCAAAAAGCTTTAAAACTGCTAGGAAACCAGTAAGAAGAAATCACTGGTTACAAGCATATCAGCATACAGCTTTGAGTTCACTGCTACCCAGCTGCATGGCTAACCCGAGAATAACTTCCAAGAGTGAGCCTGAAGCTAATGCCGTCCATTCTTCTGGCAGTTGAAAAGCTAGGTGCTTTGGATTCAAGCTTACTTTTTGGGGTGGGGGGCCAGAAGAAGCTAGGTGCTAAGTAACTTACAATGCCTCAATTCTGAAGCTGCATATTTTCCTGAAATCTCCACCTACATCTGAGGACAACTGAACTCTTGTGAATAAAGCAATTATTCACTGCTAGTCAATACCATAAACAAAATTTTAAAACCACTCCTGACAAAAATATGCAGCAATTTTTTCAGTCACCAACTGGTTCCAAAAGTTCTAGAGGATTTTATCCCGATGTCTTTATAGACTGTAAATAAGCTTCCACCCGCCAAGGTTGCACACACAGCCAAGGAATAGCAAAAGGCAGGCAATACCTGGTGGAGACTGGGTTTCGACATGCCCCAAGAGGGAGACCAAGGGGCCGGCCAGGAGGCTGGGGATCTGCAGCAACCCTCCCCCAAGGTTTCTGCACAGAGGAAAGGCTCCTTCCAGGCTGTGCCTCAGGAGGATGGATCAGAGATGAAGGGCGCTGTTTCTCTAGGTCACTGCTAAGTGCTGTGGCTGGAATGACCTACTCTCATCTGTATTTCAATGCTAGAAAGCCTACATGTTGACGTGGCTGACTTTGCTCATTTCTATTCCCCCTGAACCAAATAAGAGTATCCAGGCAGGGTGGGAAAGGCAGTAAAAATGAGGTGCGTATAAGGAGGCAAGTTACAGACATCTGGGGGTCCAGGGATTCCAAGGAAGCTCTTGGCATCCTGGAGCTGGTCTTTTGTTTTGGAGACTTCAGGTCTTAGTGACTTTTCTTGCCTGTCAGGAATTCCACCTAGTTGAAAGACCGCAGAAGTTTTTTTCTATCCACGTGTTATCCATGGCTGCCAACTCCAGACCCTAAGACTTCTGGTCTCTTTTTCCTCATTACCACAATAAAAAGTTATGCATTCCTCAGTATCTAAAAACAAGGGGCTGAGTGCGATGGCTCAGGCCTGTAATCCCAGCACTTTGGGAGGTCAAGGCAGGCGGATTACCTGAGGTCAGGAGTTCAAGACCAGCCTGGCCAACACGGTGAAACCCTGTCTCTACTAAAAATACAAACAAAAATTAGCTGGGCATGGTGGCACATGCCTGTAATCCCAGCTACTCGAGAGGCTGAGGCATGAGAATTGCTTGCTCCTGAGAGGTGGAGGCTACAGTGAGCTGATATCATGCCACTGCACTCCAGCCTGGGCGACAGAGTCAGACTCTGTCTCAAAAAATTAAAATTAAAAAAAAGTAAAATAAAATCAAGGAAACTATTTTGACCCACTATAAAAGTGATATATGGTGAGCTTTAAAACTGTGTCTAGGGCTGAGAGCAGTGGCTCATGCCTAGAATCCCACCACTTTGGGAGGCCAACGTGGAAGGATTGCTTGAGTCCAGGAGCTCGAGACTAGCCTGGGTAATATAAAAAAAAAAAAGGTAAAAAAATTAGCCAGATATGGTGGCACCCAGCTACTCAGGAGGCACCTAGCTACTCGGGAGGCACCCAGGTACTTGGGAGGCTAAGGCAGGAGGATCACTTGAGCCTAGAAGGTTGAGGCTGCAGTGAGCTGTTATCATGCCACCCTACTCTAGCCTGGGTGACAGAGCGAGACCCTGTCTCAAAAAAATAAAAAGGCCAGGCATGGGGGCTCACGCTTGTAATCCTAGCACTTTGGGAGGCCAAGGTAGGTGGATCACGAGGTCAGGAGTTCGAGACCAACCTGACCTAGATGGTGAAACCTCATCTCTGCTAAAAATACAAAAAATTGGCCAGGCTTGGTGGCGCATGCCTATAATCCCAGCTACTCAGGAGACTGAGTCATGAGAGTCGCTTGAACCCGGAAGATGGAGGTTGCAGGGGGTCGAGATCACGCCACTGTACTCCAGCCTGGGCGACAGAGTGAGACTTCATCTCAAAAATAAATAAATAAATAAAATTAAAATAAAAACAAAAATAAATGAAGTTGTGTCCTCTCCACAATGACATGTTTGAATTTAAGTATCACAGGAAAATCTTTAGGCAAAACCATGAAGACTAATGGCTTGTAGGGTCTTGGGACAGCTTTTGGAGCAGCACTTCTTCAGGGTGACAGTTCTGTGTCTGACTCAGTGGTGACTGGGTGGGGTTTTCGGTGGGAATGTGTCTCATTCCCACAAGCGCATGTGTAACAAGTCCTGCAAGACTCTCAGAAAGGGCTGTCAGTTGCTCTGACTTCACTGCAAAGGATAACATGATGCTGTTTCTTCTCATCTGCAAAGATTCCTAAAGCTTCCCCTCTAGATACGAAGGCCGCATTCCACAACATCCATCTGCCTTCCCCCGCCACACTCCACCTACATTTCCCAGGAAAAATGTGTTTTGGTTTGGGAGATAAAGTCTTCATTTTTTCCCCTGGCTTCCTTGTCCAGAGAAAGTACCTCTACATGTTTATGGTGCTATGGGGAAAGTAGTCAGGAAAGCAGCAGCAGCTTTGAAAACCTCCATTCTATTCTCTTTGCCCCACTGAACTTCTCAAGTTCAGTAGAATTAATTAGGCTTAATTAAGGACTGGGCCTGTGGCATCCCTAGTGCCGCATGCATGATAGCATCACGATGATGCTCATTTTGTCATAGTCCCAGGTCTACAAGCTAAGGAAGCACTTGGCACTGCACCGATTAGTGACAGCCGCCTAATGTCTGTGGAGTGCCAGAGCCACAAATGAGGCAGTTCTGTCCTGTAGTACTTAGGAAAAATCTTTGCTCTCGCTTGCTCTAACCTCAAAAAGTCCCTCTACCAAAAGCTAGGAAGTCAATCACCCCCGACCCACGACGATGCCAGCCCAGGTGCCGTGCTATAGGCACTCACAGACCCAAAGCACCAAGTCCACACACCCAGGCAAATACTGTTGTCTTAAGTTTTTAACTGATATTCTGTATGGAAACTCACTCTTACGGCCCTGATTAGAGTTCAATGTCTCCTAACGTGCAGAATGCCTCATTGTTCTCATGGAAATGTTTTCTCTAGGAAGAGCAGGAAAAAAACAGTTAATCAAAGTCTTTTATGGAACAAAGTTGTTGATACTTCGTTGAAGAGACAATCCCAATGAAGTCCCATGAGGGTGAAGGCATCCTGAGTGCAGCGGGGAAGCAGGCTCACGCTGGAAAGAATGGGGTCCCTGCAGTGGCAGCATGAGGGGGATGTGATCCTCTGTCTCGGGTGGAGATAAGAAGGCCTCCAAATAGAAACGGCAACTAGAAAAGGCTGGGAAGGCCTTCCGCAGAGGCTTCCCCACGAAGAAGGGCGTGGAGGCAGGAGGCCTGAGGCATGAGTGTGTGTGCGGGTGCGTGTCTGAAGCTAGGGCAGATGTGGGGGAAGATGAGGACCCCGCCCTGGAATGGGAATCTGGACGCTGTCCTGCAGGCAGTGGGGGCCCAGCGAAGGCAGCCATGGCAGTGGGGGAGTGAACTCATCACTACAGCAGCTGCTTCTGGAAGACTCTTATAGTCACACACAAATGAATTTCTTTGGCAATAAGAATAAAACGACAAGGACAACGACCCTGATGGGCACCACCACTACATCTCTGCAGAACTCTTGGGGAAAGAGGCAGAGAAAATCACGGGAGTAATGCACCAACTCCAGAGGCTGGGAGGGAAGACCTGGCCACGCCACCTGCCGTAGGGTTTGCAGCTTGAGGGATTTGGAAAATCACAGTGACCAGAAATCAAAATGAGAAGAGAAAAAGGAGCTGGTTTTTTGTTTTTTTTTTTTAAGTCCAGTATCATATTTCAAGGGCTATGAGTCACACCTGCAATTGATCAATTCTGACCACCTCAACAATGCTTCACTTTCCAGAGATAAAGTATCTGCATGACAAGGACAAGCAATGAAGTCACCTCTCCGTCTGCTTAATTTATTGAGCTCAGCGTATTCAGAAAGAAAACCTGACTCATCCAAGAAACAGGCACGTTGGGAAATAGATGAGAACACCTTGTCCACACTGAAAGTTCTCTGTGAGACAGACTTGTGCTCCGATAACAGGGAAGCCCCTAGAAGATGGAAATCCCCACCCAAATGTGTTGAGACTTAAAAAAAAAAAAAATTCCTGGCCCCTGCTGCGATCCCAGAGGCCTGAGGGGCGGGGAAGGGAGGTGCGGCACATCCAGATTCATAAGGCTTTTGGGCAGCAGGCACCATGCGCCGCCAAGATGCCCAAGGGGAAGGTCAGGTCAGCCCCGGGGTGGCCAAGGCAGAGTCCAGAGGTCTGCCAGGCTGTCGGCTCAACCTGCTTCAGCAGAAGTGGAAATGAAGCCCAAAAAGGCAGCAGGAAAGGATAAAATCCTCAGGGGAAAAAAACACAAAAGAGAAAAGGGGGAGCAAAGGGCAAATGGGCTGAAGTGGCTCAGCAGGAACCTGAAGACTGACCCGCAGGAAGCAGAGTCTAAATGCAAGTAGAGTCCAGGCTCCCAGGAAGCAGGAGGGAAAGAAACCTGATTACTATCATATGCTGCTCAGCGGCCCCCGTCTCCCTTCCCATATATGCCAGGGGAATACTGTCAGCAACTGTTTTGTAAATGCAAGTTTTTTAGTAGTTCTGTAAACATTTTTTGAGGAGAGAATCCCACCTGATTACATTTTTTAAGCATAAATGCCTTTTTTTAAAAAGAGGTGAAATCATTTGCTGGTTGTTTTTTTGGTATATATTTAGAGAGGCTTTGACTGTCTTGAGTGCCAGGCTGGGCGGACAGTTTTCATATCCTACAACACAAAGCATACTGACTGGCAATTTGCAGTCATGGTCATGCATTTAACATGTCTTGAGCAGCTTAAATTACTTATACTCATAGGTTTGTTTTCTGTTTTTGAGACAGGGTCTCACTCTGTTGCACAGGCTGGAGTGCAGTGGTGCAATCACAGCTCCCTGCAGCCTTGAACTCCCGGGCTCAAGCGATCCTCCTGCCTCAGCCTCCCAAGAAGGTGGGACTACAGGCACATGTCAGCACACTTGGCTAGTTTATTTTTATTTTTATTTTTTGTAGAGACGAGGTCTCAGCATGTTGCTCAGGCTGGTTTCAATCTCCAGGCCTCCAAGTGATCCTCCTACCTTGACCTCCTGTTTGGTCGCCCAAAGTGCTGGTGTTATAGGTGTGAGCCCATGGGTTGTTTTTTAGTAGAACTGTTTTGGAAGGAAAGGGACTCCTTGATCCTGACTCTCCCTGTCAGAAAGGCATGCACCCAGGAAGTCTTCCGGTCATGGCAGTCGGTTTTCCTAATCGCTCTGTTAATGTGCTATGAAAGGCTGAAAACTTGAGTATGCAGTGTTGCTGATAATGGTGAGTGACTGTGACTTCTGATGTGACAGCTCATCAACATCTGAAGGTACCGGCACTTGGGGAAGGAAATGTGGCCCATCCAGCAAGGCAAGTTGTGAAACATCCTGAGAACACGTCATCTACACAGAAGTTTCGCCCTGAGACAGATTTGTGCTCTTAAAGATGGAAACCACCACCCAAAGGTGCTGAGACTTCAAAACATCATAATTCCTGGCCTTTTAAGGAAAATTTGCCTCCAAGTTTTCAGCTAGAAATCTCTGGAATTCCTAGAAAAGAATCCCAAGACACAGCTCTTAGATTTTCTGTAAGGACATTAAGAACGGGATACAAATTGAAACAGCTCTGTATTCATCTTCCAAAGTATCCATAAAATCTCTATTAGGAAAGAAAAAATTTCTTTCCTCATAGTTGACAAAATTAGTAAGAAAGCAAGGAAAATGACAAAACAATACAAAAAAGCTCTTCAGGAGGCTGAGGCGGGATCACCTGAGCCCAGGAGTTGGAGGCTGCAGTGTGTGCTATGACCACGCCTGTGAAGAGCTACTGCACTCCTGTCTAGGTAACATAGTGAGGCACCCATCTCTTAATATATACCATAATAATAATAATAACACTAACAAAATAAATCAAACCCCTCCTCATGTATTTTGGAACTAGATGTTCAAGGAGGTATTTAGTCCACAAAGGTCTAACCCTTGTTTCATCTCTCTCTAAAATGAGGGCTGCATCGCACGAGGCCCCATGGCAAGGAGAGGCGCGAGGATGAGGCACGAGGAGAGGACGAGGACGTGGCTGCACCAGGTGACAAAGCCATGCTAACGGACACACAGGCCAAGGGAGTGTCATGACAGAAAGCCTACAGCTGGGTGATTGGCTAGGTGAAAAGGGGGCATGTGGCTCTCAAAAATGTGGAGGGAGGAGTCCATCAGGATGTAGCCATCGGGAGATGAGGTGAAGATCTGGAGGTGGTGGAGACTGAGTTGGCAGACAACATTTCTACAGAGCAACAGAAGGTGAGCTGACTGTCCCAGGAGTGACTGGGAGAAACGGGCAGGGGTGGAATGTGCCCCAGGCAGGTGGGAGCTGCAGCCTCAGAATGCAGGCCAACTGGATGGGACCAGAGGAGGAGTGTGCATTCTGTGGCAAGGGGTGACAGTCTTCCTGGAGGGAGGGTAGCAGAGAGCCCAAAGGTGTGTGCCTCCTCTCCACATGTGGCAAAGGTCCTGGGGCCTCAGGACGTGGCCAGATCCTGACCAGGACGTGTCAGCCCTGAATTTCACAGAGCACAGGCCAAGATCCACCTAAGAGATGGTTAACGGAGAGCAACGTTCAGGGAGGATTTCTGGAACACCATCGTGTGTCAGAGGAATTTACAATGCAGATCTGAAGACAACCTGTTGCAACAATGCCAGTTAGTAATGCATTGCCTCTGCATCCCAAATGCACCTTCACTACCCACATGGTGATCCTGGAGCAGGACCCTGTGGGTGTTTCTCCAGCGCTGGCACCTGAGCACCGTCAGCAGAGGGCAGTGGAGGCACGCGGGCAGTGGAAAGGGCTTGCCTTCATCATTCCGGTGTGCTTTCCTCCCTGCCTGCTCCAGTGGGACCTGGCAGTCATGTGGCACACACAGTGTCACTAGCTCCAAGGGCAGCTTCCTAGCAAGTTCCACTGGTGCTCTGGCAGGCAGCTTCCCAGCGACTTTTAGAGACAATTCCTTGATGGCTTTCCACCGAGTCCCACAGACACCCCAGCCAGCTTCCTAGTGAGCTTCACTGGCATGCCGGGGGTGGCTCCCTGCTCTCCAGCCAGCGGTAGCCCTCAGCGACTTTCTCCACTACCTAATGGACCATCCTCCATTGAGATTTGAATCTCAGATTTGGAGGGGGTGGGGAGAAGAGTTCCAAATTTCTTCCTTCCTCAGGTACTCTGTGACCCAGCCCTGGAAGGAGTGACTGCTCCCTCTATCTACTATTCTCGTATTCTTTAGAGTTCTCCTTACCTGTAGTAGCTACTAGTTAATAATTCCTCGATAATACATAATAACCTGCCACAAGTTAATAGTTCTTTACGTTAGGGGTGAGCAAACTTTTTCACAAAGAGCCGTAGTGTAAATATTTTGAGCTTTGCATGTACACAATCTCTGTGGCAACTGTTCAACCTTGCTTCTGTAAACAGAAAAGCCGTAAGCACGGGGGCATGGTGGGATGTGGTCAATCCACCAAATCCCGCTTCCTATGAAGCACTCCTGTTCCAACTACCACGTGGTTTCTGTCTCCTAACTGGATCCTGGCTGATACAAATCCCATGAGGCAAGTGCAGTGACAGAGTGACAGACATGCACAGGATCCCCTGGTGGCAGACAGGAGGGAATAATCACATCAGAGGGTGGGGGCAGGGAGCATTTCAAAAGATGAGGAATGATCTAGTACTGAAGACCTGCCTCCCCCACTTAAGTACACGATTTGGAGAAATGCTTCCTACTCTTGGTTTTATCACCCCAAAAATGATGGTAAGAGCTGGTTGTCTTACATCGTAGGACGACCAGGAGGATAACAGTGAAACAATTATGAAAATATGTTGCAAACTCTAAAGTATGCTACAAGTACAGTTACAACTTATTCTGCTGTTATAATTTGTTCATGTCCAAACTGCCAGTGGAACCTAGGCTATGCTGCTCCACTCTCAGGGACGGTGACAAAGTATCCGTTTTAATCATAACACGAGGAAACCAGAGCTTAAGAGGTAAAGGGAAACCACTTACAATACTTAGAGCTATTTAGGTAGAGTGGTTTCTAAGCCCTTTTATATAAGATTGTCTGAAATAACCCAAAAGCTTAATTGTCCTAGATATTCTCATTGTTTACTTTAAACCTAACTTAAAATTTCCTTTTCCCGGTGTTTAGCTACTAAAGCATTACGGAGAACTTCATAAACACAGAAAGTTGCAGTTTATAAATGAGTTGTTTTACAAAAGTTTTAGCCTAAGTAGATTATGTGGAAACCAGGCCACATTCCCCCCAAGAAAAGTCATGATTTAAATGATAGCTAAACTCTCAGGCTAAGATAAAAATACCTCTGTAAAATGTGTCACGGTTTAAATACTGTGTATTTACAATCAAGCAAGGAATAATGAAGGAACCACATACATTTCCCCAGCTGGCCCTTTGGATGCAGGGAATATGCCACACGTCAGGTTTAACTTCAAGTATAGTACCAGCCATCTTGGCTAAAATGGGAACTATATTTTCCACAGTCTCCGTTCCTATATGGTTCTTTGTTAGACTGGATCAAAAGAGGAAGCTGCCAAAGGTTTGAAAGTAGAGGTGACACTGCAGCCAATATACCATAAGGCCACATCACAGTCACATGGGGACAAGGAACAGCTGCAGAGGTGTCTGGCAGGCTCCAGCCTGACTTCATACTCCAATGCTTCACACCCCCTTCTTCTTCCCAACTGAGGGTCCTATGACCCCCCAACAGTGGCCTCAGCTCACTGCTTGGCTCAAACCCGGGAGGACCAGCCTCCCCTGGGGATCCCAGAGTACATCCCCTCCCCAAGCTGGACGGATGGGTTCTCAGAGGCACTGGGGGTGTGACTCCAACTGTGCAGGACCCCCCAACTCTCCCTGCGAACTTCTGCCCACAATCACGTAAGTTCTGATTCCTTTAATAAACTCCTTGCCCTACAACATTCACAGCGCCTCTGCTCCCTGATGGAACACTGACAGAAGGAGGGGTCTGTGTGCGTATGCTTAGCTACCCAGAGCCTGCCTGTGTAGCCGGGGAGATGGAGGAGAGAGTAGATGGTGCCACCCACACACTCCAGAATGGCTGCGAGGAACAAGATGCCCCAAGGACAAGTGCATCTTCAATGCTTTTTAATTTTAAACTGTGATTTTTAAAAAACACATTATATAGGCCGGGCATAGTGGCTCACATCTGTAATCCCAGGGCTTTGGGAGGCCAATGTAGGAGGATCACTTAAGGCTAGCAGTTTTGAGACCAGCCTGGGCAACATAACGAAACCAAGTTTCTATAATTTTGTTTTTAAAGTTAGTCAGGCACAGTGGCACATGCCTGTAATCTCAGCTACCTGGGAGGCTGAGTCAGGAGGACCACTTGAGCCCAGGAATTCAAGGCTACTGTGAGCTTGAATTGTACAACTGCACTCCAGCCTGGGGGACAGAGAGAGACCCTACCTCTTAACAACAACAGCATCAACAAAAACATAATATAAAATGTATCCTCTTAACCATTTTAATTGCATGCAGTTCAGTAGCATTAACTATAATTGCACTGTTGTGTAACAGATCTCTAGAACTTGCAAAACCAAAACAGTGAACAATCCCCCATTGCCTCTGGCAACCTGCATTTTATTCCTGCCTCTGTGAATTTGACTATTCCAGATATGTCACATAGGTAGAACCATACAGTACCTGCCCTTGTAGGACTGGCTTATTTCAGCTAACATCATGGACTCAAAGTTCATTCAGGTGGTAACAACAGGATTTCCTTCCATTTTGAGGCTGAGCAATATTCCACTGTATGTACGCTATCCATTCTCTTTATCCACTCGTCTGTCAATGGTCATTTGCGCTGCTCCCTACACCTTCAACTCCTGAATACGGGATGAATACCAAAACTGATATGACTGGCCAGACACGGTGGCTCACGCCTGTAATCCCAGCGCTTTGGGAGGCCAAGGTGGCAGATCACTTGAGGTCAGGAGTTCAAGACCAGCCTGGGCAACATGGTGAAACCCCATCTCTACTAAAAATACAAAAATTAGCCAGGCATGGTGGCACATGCCTATAATCCCAGCTACTCAGGAAGCTGAGGCAAGAGAATTGCTTGAACCCAGGAAGAGGAGATTGCAGTGAGCCAAAATCACGCCACTGCACTGCAGCCTGGGTGACAGAGTGAGACCCTGTCTCAAAAAAAAAAAAAAAAAAAAGATATGACTGGGAAAACAGACCGAGTGACCTACAACTCAGTGATGTGCATGTATGTTAACCAAAAGACCCACAGAAGAATGTGCATACCAGGACCATCTGTAAGAGCTAAAAACAGGCTATTTTACCCAAATGTCCAATAGATAAAACATGGATAAACAATAGGACACTCCAAACCACGCTCCTCCACCTCGGCACTATTGACATTTGGGGCCGGATCATTCTTTGCCGTGAGGGCTGCCCTGGGTATTGCAGGGGACTCGGCAGCATCCCTGGCCTCTACCCACTAGAAGCCAGTGGCACCCTCCTGCCCCAAGTTGTGACAAATTCAAATGTCTCCAGATGTTACCACATGTCTCCTGGAGGACAAACTTGCCCCCAAGGGAGAACCATATTCCAGAGAAAGGATGATGTGTTAGAAATGGTCACCCATGGCTCGTGTGGAACAGAAAAACAAAACCAAGGCACCTCTAAAGTCACGTTTTAACCTCCTGCCCTGTAAAACCCATTTACCACGACAGGAAACAGGCAGCCGTCTGCCTCACGCAAATCATCTTCTCTCTCGCCTCCAGCAGCAATGCAAAAGAGCAGTTTGATCAGGCGGGGGGCGGGAGGTGGGCACTGCAATTAATCACCACCATGCAAAACAAGCCTTGCTGTTCTGGACACCATCCCCACCCTGCCCAAACATCACACACCCGCAACAACAGGCCCTTTGTCCTTCCTCCCTAGAGAAAGTGGTCTTTCTTGCCTGCAGAGCTTTGTTTACTGGGTCCCCTCTGGAAACACCATGCACCCCCATCGCTGCTGTGCACACACTCTGCCCAGCTCACCCACACTCAGCCCTCAGGACGCCATCCTGAACCCCACCGTCTCCGCCGAGGGACTCTGTACATCTCCCAGCCTCCCTGGTGCCTGGGGCACATGGCCACTATCTGCTCCTAACCCTGCTGACAGTTACCAGCTTATGCTTCTCATCCCACAACAAGACTAGCATCTCCCTGATGACAAAATCCAAATGATATCTGTTTCTTCCCTTCCTATACAAAAGCTGGTCGCAACACAATAGGCAATGTTTCTGGGGAGGATGAATGGAGAGAAAAAGAATCATCGAAGATAAGCGACGTCCTGTCCAAAGCCCTGCTTTCATCTTATTACTATGGGAGGGGAAAAACAAAACCTGTACCATATTCCTGGTCTTTCAAGTCCATCTTTCTTTTTTTTTTTTTTTGAGATGGAGTCTCGCTCTGTCGGTCAGGCTAGAGTACAGTGGTGCAATCTTGGCTCACTGCAACCTCCATCTCCCAGGTTCAAGCAATTCTCCCTGCTTCAGCCTCCCGAGTAGCTGAGATTACAGGTGCTTGCCACCATGCCCAGCTAATCTTTGTATTTTCAGTAGAGACGAGGTTTCACCATGTTGGCCAGGATGGTCTTGAACTCCTGACCTCAGGTGATCCACCCACCTCAGCCTCCCAAAATGCTGGGATTACAGGCGTGAGCCACCACGCCCGGCCTCAAGTCCATCTTAGAAGTATCAAAAATTGTCTGGTCAAAGCACCCCTAGCAGGCTTCCAGCCAACACAGAACGCAGACCTGCCCAGATCCTCACCCCTTCTCACTGAGCTTTTTAATCATTTTTTGAGACAGAGTTTTGCTCTCGTCACCCAGGTTAGAGTGCAGTGGCGCAGTCCCGGCTCACTGCAACCTCCGCCTCCTGACTTCAAGCGATTCTTCTGCCTCAGCCTCCCAGGTAGCTTGGATTACAGGTGCCCACCACCACGCCCAGCTAATTGTTTTTGTATTTTTAGTAGAGACGGGGTTTCACCATGTTGGCCAAGCTGGTCTCGAACTCTTGACCTCAGGTGTTCCATTTGCCTTGGCCTCCCAAAGTGCTGGGATTACAGACATGAGCCACCGTGCTTGGCCTCACTGAGCTTTTGAAAGCAAGTCATCACATCACTGAAGCACCCGCTTAAACAGAGATAACTGGGATTACTTAATTTTGCAGTTTTCAAAGTGAAAAGGCAATCTGAAAGAACTGATAGGGAATCAAGAAACAGGAAAAGGAACTGCTGGCCATTAGAACAAAGCGTCCCCGCTTCTCAGAACACACAGCTGTTTACTTTAATGGACATTCCCATCCTACTGCTATTTCAAAGAGATGGGGCTTGTTCAGTGAGATAACCTAATGCTGCCACCATGCAATGTCAGGGAGGCCTAGTGGGCACCAAGCCGAGGCTGCTGCACCTTTCTCTGGAGTGAACTCAAAGGGCCCCTCAAACCTTTGACTTTTTATTGGGTAACACATGGATAATCTCACCCGTCACAAGGGCTATCTTTCTTTTTTGAACAATTCTTTTCAGAGATGCCTTTGTCATAGCCTAGGTAGCAGAGCCTAAGAAGGCAACACGGGGAAAACATGAAGCCCTGGAGTACACACGCCAGCGCTCGCAGGGGCTGGGAGGGGCCGCTACAAGTGGAGGGGCCGCACGTACAGAACACACACCCTCAGGATGGGGTCTACAGCCTTGAGCACTGGGCCTCATGGCGAAGGGGCAGGGTCCGCCCTTCTGAAGGAGCAGCCACTACCCAGTGTCAGGCATGGGGAAGTGAGCATCCAGGATGCACGAATTTTACGATGTGTTTAATGCAACTAAAAATCTAGAATTTTGGGGGCAGGGTGGGTAATCTCCCTGTGTCTGTAAATGTTCACAATCTATTTGCTTTTCAAACTAAGTGACAGCAGGCTGGGCACAGTGACCCACGCCTATAATCCCAGCACTTTGGGAGGCCAAAGCAGGAGGATCACTTGAGGCCAGGAGTTCAAGGCCAGCCTGGGCAACATGGTGAGGCCCTATCTCTACAAAAAAATCTTAAACATTAGCAGGGTGTGGTGGTGTGTGCCTGTAGTCCCAGCTACTCTGGAGGCTGAGGCAGGAGGATCACTTAAGACCAGGAGTTTGAGGCTGTAGTGAGCCGTGACTGCACCACTGCACTCCAGCCAGGGCGATAGAGCAGGATTCCATGTCTCTGGAAAAAAAAAAAATTCTTAATTAAAAAAACTAGATGAGACCGCCCCCACTCCCCCCAAAATCATGTCCAAGGGTCAAATGTGTAACCACCAACCGGCATGCGTTGGTGTGGGTAACTCATACCCTATTCTGACATAAACATCAATTTCTTCTGCAGTATTTTTGTGTTAGAATCCATGGCGTCATGCAGGATCCCTACACACCAAGGTGGTGTTCTCAACGTTCCCTCACTGTTTCTCTTCATCCTAGACTTCACTAGCACGTCACCTTTGTGTCCTCTTTCTGCCTCTTCAAAGTTGACTTCTCTATTAGGGCTTCATTCAAGTCCCATGTTCTATAGGAAGACTGCACTCTTTGGAACTGATGTCCTCTTCTCTCCCCCATTACTAATATCAAAGGATCCCTGGCGGCCATCAGCCCTGCCCTCCTTAATATCTGAATCCACCATGGAGACTGGAGCAGCCTCGTGCCCCATGTGGCATGTGCAGTCCCAGCGGATGGGGGAAAGGCAGAAGTTAGCTGCAGGCTTGAGGAGAGCCTTTGTCTCTGCAATCAAAGGGGCAGAAATGTCTGGTACAGCCCTTTCCCTTTTCTTCTGGTCTTAAACAAAGACCGGATGCCTGCGGATGCAGCAGCTATCATGCAACTGGGAGAGAAAGGCCTGAAAAGTCACGGAGGCCAGGAACAGCACAGCCACTTGCCCGGAAGCAGAGGTGCCCGGCGCTGCATCCCAGGGGCAAACGCTCCAGTCCAGGATCCCCAGTGAGGCAGTTAGAAAAATGGAACAATTCAGGCCGGGCACGATAGCTGACGCCTGTAATCCCAGCACTTTGGGAGGCCGAGGCGGAGGGATCACGAGGTCAAGAGATCGAGACCATCCTGGCTAACATGTGAAACCCCGTCTCTACTAAAAATACAAAAACAAAATTAGCGGGGCATGGTGGCAGGCACCTGTAGTCCCAGCTACTCGGGAGGCTGAGGCAGGAGAATGACGTGAACCCAGGAGGCAGAGCTTGCAGTGAGCCACGATCACGCCACTGCACTCCAGCCTGGGAGACAGAGCAAGACTCCGTCTAAAAAAAAAAACAAAAAAGAAAAAAAGAAAAGAAAAATGGAATAACTCTTCCCAGAAAACACTGACATTTCTCAAGACTCATCATTATATAAGTCCAAATGATTTTTCCTTTAATGTTTATAACTTAAAAACCAACACCCAACAGAATAGTTCTAAACAGCAAAACTTTGTTCACTTGTGTAATTAAAATATAAAACGATTGAGGGGTATAATCTATTAAGGTGTCTGAGGAACAAGCAAAGAAAAATGATAATGTCTGACTGTTTTCATGTTTAAGACACAAATTGCATCTGCCCTAAAAATGGGGCTACACGGAGGTAGTTTTTTATTATGCTAAACACATTCCTCATCCCATCAGTGGTATTATTTCTCCACGCTGAACTCTTGTTAGAATCAAACCAAAACAGCCAAACTATTCTCTAATTTGTAAGCCTCCTCTGAAAGTACTTAAGATTTATGCCACTCTAATCAAGACACCACTGAACAAAACCCAGAAGCCCTTTGTTGACTTTTTCCAGCAGAAAACTCTCAAAGGCAAAGCATTTATTTCTCCCAAGTTCATTCAGTTTTGCTAAAAAAAAAAAAAAAAAAAAAGGAAACATTCTTAAGTCTTTAAAAAATGACTCCCATTCAAAGTAATTAATTCTTCTGAGACAGCAGCACTCAGCCTCAGCTAAAGCTGAGCGACTTAGGAAGCTTTTGAGTGCGCTTCGGCGGGTGTGCAACCTTCTGCCAGGATGGTGGAATCTGCCACCTCTGCTTCTCCAAGTTAAAACCCGAATTAGTCATCCATCTGCCACAACACTGAGTTAAGCGTGTGCCTAGCTCGTGGTGGGCAAGAGTTTGTAGAGCAAGGCAACGAGGCAACTGACACATCCCATGGTCGTGCAAGTCAAGGATGGGTTCATCACTTCTTCCTGGGGCAGGGCAGTTCCCACTTTCCTTGGCAAAGTCTCAGCTTCAAAGCTGTTTCTGAAACCGTAGCAGCCTTGTTTCACTCCACATCCTGTACTGGATTCAATCCTTTTAGGGACAAAATCTGATGCAATAAATACCCATCTATCTATCTATCTATCTATCTATCTATCTATCTATCTATCTATCTATCTGGATCAATATGGGAATGTTTGGGATTTTTATTGAGTTCAAAAATTGGGGCATCAGCTATTTTCCATGACAGATAAAAAAATTTCTGCCCCCAAATTCTAAAATCAAAATAAGTGTAGGTAACAGTGACAGATTCTGAACAGAGCTAAAATGCCTAACACAATGGGCAAAGGTCCTTTTCACCACATTTTGACATCGAGGGTGCCAAGATACGATAGGATGCCTTTTTGACTATACTTTAAGTTCTGGGATCCATGTGCAGAACATGCAGGTTTGTTACATAGGTATACACGTGCCATGGTGCTTTGCTGCACCCATCCACCCATCACCTACATTAGGTATTTCTCCTAATGTTACCCCTCCCCTACTCCCCCACCCACCGACAGGCCCTGGTGTGTGATGTTCCCCTCCCTGTGTCCAGGAGTTGAACAATGAGGATGCCTTTTTTTTTTTAAAGAGTGGACCACTTACACATATGTAATTTTTAAAGTAACAAAGTTTAAAATAGCCACAATTAAAAAGGAAAAGATAAATTTTAGTTTTTTGGTTCTCCTTTAAAAAGATGCCCTGATCATCTGCCGCAGACTTACCCGTGGCATTCTTTGACATGATTTTGACATGAGACATGCTATGATTACGTGTGCCATTTACTCCAAGTAAAATCACCAAGGAGGAATCTGCAATAAGGCCCAACTCCCGTGTCCTGACCTTATGAATTTAATATAACTCTCCACAGTACAACCCCAATTTAAATATGGCCATCCTGTGTTGCTCACACCACTACAGTGGAAGATCTCAACTCCCTGCCCCCCCCCCGGGCTGTGATTCCCACTCTTAAAAACATTCGTGGGATGAGAGGTCAGGCAAGTATTTCTTTCTCAATTTTACAGAAAAGCAAACTCAGGACTGTGAAGATCAATGAGTTGCTGTGACAGTCACTCTGTGTATGTGACTTTCACAAGAACAGCAGGGCTGGAATTAGTGGGCACCAAAGCTTTAAAACACGAGAAAATGCAAAACAAAGGGATGGCGACTATGACCCCCATCCAGGTGCCTTCAGCAGGTCAATCTCAGCTGGGCTCCACTCCCTCAACTGTGTGACAAGAGGCTGGAACTAGATGTGGGCTGCAGTCTCCTCCCACTATCCAACCCAGAGAGCCATCCAGACACCCCTTCCCCTTTATAGACAAGGCACCCAAAATGGAAACACGGAGCAATGGCCCAAGACCCAAAACCTCTCCTAAACTGGCAATCACAGGTTTGAGTGGCATTTCTTCTTTTATGATGTAACTGCTCACATCCGACATTTATCTGATAAAGCAATTTTTGGCAGAATCTCTAACTTAAATCTAATTATTCCTATTCAAAATGCAATTCAGTTTATAACAGTATGCTTTACAATAGAGTTCTCAGGAAGCCACTCGGGTAAAAAACCGAAACTGCCCTTTGTGATTTGCAGCATAATACCCACATCCTTAGGTGTACCTGGTCTGAAGTGTCAACAACGTACCTGATTTAACCCTAAAAGCACAAACCAGACTAATGAGCCTTGGCTTTCTCCATTAGGCATGGAATTTGGTATCTGTTTTCTACGACTATCTCTTCTATTCCTTCATCTGGGTGGGGGTCACAAGTATGACTTGCTAAGTGAAAATTCATCAATGTCTACGCTACGACGTGAGTGCTTTTCTGTACATAGATCCTCTCTCAAAACATTGTATTACCCTTTGTTATGGGGCTGAATTATGTCTCCCAAAAAGATATGTTGAAGCCTCACCTCCGGAACCTGTACACGTGGCCTTATTTGGAAACAGGATCATTGCAGGTGTAACTGGTGATGATGATGTCGTCCTGAATTAGGGAGGGCCCTAATCCAATGACGGTGCCCACAAAAGACGAGGGAAATTTGGACACATATAAACGGGAGAACTATGTGGAGATGGAGGCAGAGACTGGCATGATGCATCTGCAATCAGGGAATGCCTGGAGTCACAGAAGCAGGAAAAGCAAGGAGGGATCTTCCCCCAGAGCTTTCAGAAAGAGGCTCTGCAGACACCATGACTGCAGACTTCTGGCCTCCAGGCCTCTTTACTATGAGACAACACATTCCTGTTGCTTTAAGCTTTGTGCTAGGTACTTTGTTATGACAGCCCTACGAAACTGATGTAGCCCCCATTTGCTGCAAGAAATGGGCTCCTAAGTGACCACAAAGAACTGCTGGTGTGGCCACTGAATGTTCCAGAATGAGATCAGGGTGCCCCAAGCCTCAGTCCTCCACAGCTGGGGGCTCATCAGCTGCTCACGCACGACTCTCCCAGAGTCCTGGCAGGTGGATCTGGGGTACCCGACCCCTCCACGGGATGCTTCTGGATCCTGTCCCCAGCAGAAAACACTGGGGCTTGCTTAGGAGCTGGTGGTGCTGGGTCTGTCAGCACCCAAGAAACACATCTATATAAAAACAGGCTTTCTTATTAAAGAGGAAACCACCCACAATCCCACTGAGAAGCACACTCTCAAGGCTATAAAGATGCCGGCTTTTCTAGACTGGTTCCACTGCATAGCGGAGAATGCAGAATGAGGCATATAGTAGGTCTACATCCATCCACTGTTAACAACTTGCGTGGGCTGGGCACCGGCTAAAGAAAGAGGGTACATTTCCAGCACTTCCCGGAGATAGAAACACACATTAGAGGCAAACCAATGACCCTTTCTGGGCCTCAGTTTCCTTATCCATAAAATGATCAGTTCAATCCTAAAGACCTTTTCTAGCTTTACAATTCTGCCACAACAAATTACAATCACCATTTTTATTGCAGGTCAAATTCGACAGTCTTTAAAATTGCAATTCATACAAATTTTTGCACGAATAAGGTGTGCTGCGTATCCCAGGGGGAAAGTGGGCATAACAGAAAGAGAAAGCCTTTGGTAGACCCAGCTCAGAGCAGACCTTCAAGGTGGTGGCAATAAGAATTAAGCTTCAGATGCCACGAAAAGCCAGCAAGGAGCTAGACTAATCCCAGCTAGAAAATGCCTGCAGGTGGTCTGGGAATCAGAGGGTAATATCTTTGGTCCCCACTCCCCTGCCAAGACAGAAAGTGAAGGATCCTTCTTAAAAGCAAAGCATGGGGGGAAAATCTAGTTAATTACATGTTTCAATTAATCAAAGCGTTAGCCGAATATGTTGCCCGGAGGGAGTCGGGAGTTTTTTCTGATTACCACATCAACCTTTTCATGGGCACTAACCTCCTCCAAAGTATGTGAATTGCTCAGCAGCTAGCAGTCATGCCTTACATTCCAACACATCTTGATCCACTTCACGAGAGACTGCTTTTAACGAGCGTGCCCTCTCTACTGGACCATAACTCTTTAAAGGAACAGAACAAGGGAGTGACAGGCCTCTCTCCAAATACACTGAACTCCTGTTAATTCAAAACCAGAAGTCGAAGGGATACAACAGACTTCAGTCACCTGGGGAAGATCCTTGGCTCTCAGTTAAATTCCAGTTTAAACGGTCAACAATTGATTAACAGAGTTCTACTATATAATAAAGTTTTGAACTTGATATCTTTATAAAGCAAGAAAGGAGTTAAAAGGGGTAATGTGAGGGAACCTCTTGGGATGGAAATGTCTTGTGTTTTGATGGTCTCTATGTCAATATCACACCTGTAAAATCCCAGCACTTTGGGAGGCCAAGGCAGAAGGACCAGTGAAGACCAGGAGTTTGAGACCAGCCTGGGCAACGCAGCAACACCCCATCTCTAAAAAAAAAAAAAAAAAATACAAAAATTTGTCAGGTGTGGTGGTGCACACCTGTGGTCCCAGCTACACATGAGCCTGAGGTGGGAGGATTTTTTGGGCCCAGGAGGCTGAAGTTGAGGCTGTAGTCAGCCATGATCACGCCACTGCATTCCAGCCTAGATGACAGAATGAGACTCTATCCAAAAACCAAAAAAAGGCAATATCCTGGTTGAAACACTGTTACCATCATATTACAAAGAAGGTATTGTCGCCACGTGGGGAACCTGAGTACAGGACCCATGGCATCTCTCTGTATTGCCACATGAAGCTATAATTAGCTCAAAATAAAATAAAAAGAGGAGGCCAGGCATGGTGGCTCACACCTATAATCCCAATATTTTGGGAGGCCAAGGCAGGAGGATTGCTTGACACCATGAGTTCAAGACCAGCCTGGGGCCAGGCGCGGTGGCTCACGCCTGTAATTCCAGCATTTTGGGAGGCTGAGGCGGATGGATCACGAGGTCAGGAGATCGAGACCACCCTGGCTAATATGGTAAAACCCCGTCTCTACTAAAAATACAAAAAATTAGCTGGGTGTGGTGGTAGGCACCTGTAGTCCCAGCTACTCGGGAGGCTGAGGCAGGAGAATGGCGTGAACCCGGGAGGCAGAGCTTGCAGTGAGCCGAGATCGCACCACTGCACTCCAGCCTGGGTGACAGAGCAAGACTTCGTCTGAAAAAAAAAAAAAAAAAAAAAAAGGCCAGCCTGGGCCATATAGCAAGACCCGATCTCTACAAAAACTAAAAACGTTAGCCAGGCTTGGTGTAGTGTGCCTGTAGTCCCAGCTACACAGAAGTCTGAGGTGGGAGGACCACTTGAGCCCAGGAGATGGAGGCTGCAGTGAGCTGTGTTTCTGCCACTGCACTCCAGTCTGGGTGACACAGTGACACTCTGTCTCTAAAAAAAGAGAGGAAGAGATGAGACTGACAAAGAGGGGATCGTAAGGCCACCCTGGTCTACCAGGGGCTGGAAACAAAGGGATCTAGCTGACTTCTGGAAGGCTGTGGTAAGAGGCAGGGGCCCTCCCGTTAAGACTTATCAATACCAGGGTACAGGTTTTTCTGTTTGTTTGTTTTCTCTTGTTTTTTTGACACAGGGTCTTATCCGCTAGCCTAGGCTGGAGTGCAGTGGCACAATCTCGGCTCACTGCAGCCTTGACCTCCTGGGCTCAAGTGATCCTCCCACCTCAGCCTCCTGAGTAGCTGGGACTACAGCTGTGTCCCACCGCACCTGGCTAATTTTCGTATTTTTTGTAGAGACGAGATCTCGCTATGTTGCCCAGGGTGGTCATGAACTCCCTAAGCTCAAGTGATCCACCCACCTTGGCCTCCCAAAGTGCTGGGATTACAGGCATGTGCCACCACACCTGGCTTAGGTCATTTTCATAAGGACATGGGGTGCCACAGAGAAGAGGCATATGAACCAGGAAGCCAAACAACAATGCTGGCCCACTGTACAACTGTGAGGAGAGGGCGAACTCTCACGGAGCAACCAGGGAGTAGGCCGCTAACTCACTTTGTAACCTGAAGCGACTTTTTGGAAAGATTAGAGAAGTGACCATACCAAAGCTGCAGTGATGTGGCCTGTCAGCCAACCAACCAATTAATCAATAAAAGAAAATGACAGCCAACCAATCAATAAAAGAAAATGACAGCTAGTAGCAGAAAGGCAGGCGTGCAAGGTCAGCAAGTGGGCGCCTCCGCTGGCTGGGCTTCGGTCTACACAATGAGCAGCACCCCCAGGTGCCGCAGATGGGAATGATCCCACAGAGCTACCACGCAGCCCAGCCTGGCCCCAAGATGCCCACCAGGTATGAGAGAGACAATACACACCCGAGGTTCAGGGTGCTCACCTCAAGACTGTCAGGCTCCACTCAGGCGCAGCAGTGTTCTCCCCTTCAGTTCTCCCCAGCGTGATAGCAGGAAACAACTGTCCCCCATCCTCCCCACCAAAACAGTGTCTGAGAGGCACCTGCTCTGCTTCAACCTGTTTTTAAAAACTGTACAGTAACATGCACTCTCTTAAATACAATCTAATCTGTCCATTCCTTGCTAAATTGCATGCAACTATTCTGATGCCTTTTAAACTCAAGAAAGAGTATCCTATCTCGTCTGCCAGTGTTATCTTCATTGTACCTACAAGCTAGGGAAGAGATTGGCAAAGTTCTCTGAAATTACCTGGAGCTAATGTGATGAGGAGGCTTCTTCCCACGAGTGCTTCCTTCCACCCCAGAGTGAGATATCTGGGCAGGGCGTGTGTGGTGGTGGGGGGGCGGTACTCAGCCCTACATTGATGGTAAAAGGTTCTTGATCCAGGAGCAAACAAAGACATGCTCTAAGGCGATGTGTAAAGCTGCCTGCCTTCACCCCAGAGGGATGGACCCCAGGAGCACTCAGCAGAGAGGAAACTTCGGTGAGTGCCCAAACTCCCAGCCTTGCCAGCCCAGCTTAGCAAGTGCCACAAGGCCACCAGCACCCCCACGGGGAAGCTGCAGCACTGGTCCCACATGGGCAGCCTCTGAAATGAATCCCATGGAAAGGTGTGTTTCAAGGCGAACCGTGGGGAGGACTCTGGGGAAGGAGGGCAGAACATGCTGCAGAGGGAGGCGAGATCAACAGGAGGTGAAGCGGAGGTGGGAGTACACAGAAGCTCCCACAGGGACCGCTCCTGCCAGCCGGTGCCTGCTGTGTCTCCTCCCAGCCTCTGTGCCCAGGCACAGAGATCCACGCTCTCATCTTCCTGGGTCCTTGGGTGCAGCCAGGAGGGCTTGCAGCACTCCTGCACCACCTGCCAAAGGAGGCCAGCCTGGGACGCTCCAGACTATAGATTCCCAGATAGGCCACACCAAGCGAAGCAGGAGAGACGCTGCCCAGCGCTCCCATGCTCCGTTTCTGACACAATGCCTTCCAGGAGACTCACGGTGAGTCCAGCTGTACTGTTAAGTCCTGGAGGATGCAAACGGTCACTCTGGGATGGGGACGTTTACCTGAGTGGACGGTTGTTTGCTCTGGCCCTTCAGGTGAACAAAGTGGATGAATGGAAGGGAATCCAGGCATCCCAGGAGTTAATAACACAATGTCCTTCATGGAGCGCTGCACTCATGCAGGGCACCAGCTGGTTCTCAGCATACATTACCATTCAAAGCTTCCCCTAACCCTGGCAGATACACCTGAATGTCCCCATCTTGTCGATAAACTGATTGAGGAAGCTAAAAAACTGGCCAAATGAGTGAGGTAACTTGCTTAGGGTTGCACGGCTCATTACTGGCACAGCATAAATCAGCACATGATAAAGCCTCCTCCTAGTTCCTCTCCTCACATCCCTGTATAAAGAGAGTTTTATCTCCTAGACATGTACCACTTAAATACTTAGATACTTAGAACATGCTTTTCAATAGATACCTGACTTGACTTCAGCAACATATCAATAGCCACAAGGGATACACAAATTCAGGCTCCTCTATGGCCTCGCTATACAGCGGGGAATCTGTCAATGTGGATCTGCAAATCTATGCAACATGTTTCGCCTATTAATCCACACAACATTCGCCCTCAGACATGGGGGGTATTGACCCGCTGAGAATATAAGCCTTTCAGGTTGTTGGTAAACAGGCCCTGGAGTGCCATATCCATAATCTATTTCTCCATCTTCCCCTCCCCTGGGCATAGCAAGTGAGCAGCCACAGATGCAAAGGACGAAAGCAAAGAGAAACAATCAAAAAATGATAACTTTGTTAGGACATGAGTAAATTAAATGGAAAAAATCACGAGAAAAGGACTGGCCAACACTGTAAGTGTCCAAGAGACTAGGGAATGTTGTGTAGAGCTGTTTCTACATGTAACTTAGCACAAGCATTTAGGCATTACCAGAATGCAGACTCCAAAACTGCTAGTAAGGATAACAGAAATACATAAAATAAGTCCTAGGTATCATTCATATATTAGGACTCGCCGAGGCTTACACTAGAACTTCTTAGGACAGAACACTTTACGCAACTGGCCGTTTTGCAAGCTATTCTCCCAATAAAAGTGTTTCCCTCATTCATTATTCCTCCAACCCCCTTTTCCCTCTGATTGGAGTTCAACTTATCCAGACATTCCCCTAACACTATGTCTCTTACATTTGTCAGAGCTGATTCTCTGGAGAGTATGTTGACATTTTCTAGCCACATTTGGATTCACACAGCTATTGCGACAACCACTAAAAGTCCTATCTTCCTTTGGTGTGCACTGCATTCCAACCCAGCAAGGTTAGTCATTGCAAAAGACTGTTTATGACACAGCATTCTTATCTGTCAGGCCCGGCCTGCTGCTGGAAAGGGCCTAAAGTGAATGCCCCGCCAACACTGCAGCAGTCACCCCTCTTGTAATAAAAACAAAACCCCCACCAATAAAAGGCTAATAGAGCTTGCGGTACAACAATTTTGAGGTTTAGTTCCTCTTCACTGGGGTTGAACATTATGAGACTGGTTTGCCAGCCTCATTCTAGAAAGAGGTTTGTCAGGTTTCATGGATACTGAGCTGACACCAAGATAAGCACAGAACAATAACAATGGTTAAAGGCTTTTGGAAACCAAAATGAGAAAAACCAACAGATCGAAGATAACATTCTGGTGGCTGAACTGTCCTTTCAAAAGGTGGGCTGTCTTAGAGCCCAGATTTCACCTATGAGACTTGTCTCAAACCTTCATAGCCATCAGAGCTGGTGGCAGCAGCCAGCGTGCATCCCCGCGCTCCATGAAACAGCTGCAAAGGGACTGTGGGAAAACAAGGAATTCTCTGGAAGGCAGACGCCAACCACAGATCAGCCAAGCATGGGCTCAGAGGCAGCACAGCTGCCAAATCCATGTTCAAAATGGCTCATCTCTGGGGAAAGATGAAAGGGACTACAGGAAGGTTTTGTTTTTTTTTGTTTGTTTGTTTGTTTTTTTGAGACAGAGTCTCGCTCTGTGGCCCAGGCTGGAGTGCAGTGGCCGGATCTCAGCTCACTGCAAGCTCCGCCTCCCGGGTTTACGCCATTCTCCTGCCTCAGCCTCCCGAGTAGCTGGGACTGCAGGCGCCCGCCACCTCGCCCGGCTAGTTTTTTGTATTTTTTAGTAGAGACGGGGTTTCACGGGGTTAGCCAGGATGGTCTCGATCTCCTGACCTCGTGATCCGCCCGTCTCGGCCTCCCAAAGTGCTGGGATTACAGGCTTGAGCCACCGCGCCCGGCCTACAGGAAGGTCTTAACCTTCCTTAGCCACTAAGAATTCTTTAGATAAACACACAGACTGGAGGCAGTGGCTCATGCCTGAGGTCAGGAGTTCGAGAGCAGCCTGGGCAACATATCAAGACACCGTGTCTATAAAAAATAAAATGGCCAGGTGCGGTGGCTCACATCTGTAATCCCGGCAGTTTGGGACACTGAGGCAGATGGATCACGAGGTCAGGAGATCTAGATCATCCTGGCTAACACGGTGGAACACCGTCTCTACTAAAAATACAAGAAAATTAGCCAGGTGTGGTGGCACGTGCCTGTAGTCCTAGCTACTCAGGAGGCTGAGGCAGCAGAATCACTTGAACCCGGGTGGCGGAAGTTGCAGTGAGCTGAGATCACACCACTGCACTCCAGCCTGGGTGACAGAACGAGACTCCATCTCAAAAATAATAATAATAATAAATAAAAGAATTAGCTGTGCATGATGGCATGCACCTGTGGTCCCAGCTACTCAGGAGGCTGAGGCAGGAGGATGGCTTGAGCCCAGGAGTTTGAGGCTACAGTGAGCCCTGACGGCGCCACTGTACTTCAGCCTGGGCAACAGAGTGAGATCCTGTCTCAAAAACAAAAACGAAAACCAAACAAACTGAGGTTCACTGCAATAAAAATGAATAAACTACAACTGCCACCAGAAACAATATGAATGAATCTCACAAAAGTAATGTTGACTGAAAAAGCTAGACACAAAAGAATCCATACTGGATGATGCCATTTACATAAAGGCCAAATAGAGGCTACCCTCATCTATAGTGTGGACATTCAAGACAGCCCTATATTTGGGGGGTTGGGGGAGGCTCAAGGGCACCCCTGGGGAGCTAGAACATTCCTAAAACATAAATAGGAATGTTCCATCTCTTGATCTGGGTAGCAAGTTACATAGTTGTGTTCATTCCACAAAATGTAGAGGAAGGGGTTGCGACACAGCAGCTGCCAGGAATTCTGTTTCTCAACTCATGAAGAGGGACTGTCTGCAGCAGACGAGGTAAGACCAGAGAGGAGCAGAGACGGACAGAAAGGAGGGTGACAGGAGCCAGCGTGGGCTGCTGTGCGCAGAGGTGAGGGCCAGGTCCTGGCTCTGAATCCTTGGACTCTGGAACTACCACCCCCAGTCCTTCCCAAGTAGATACAATAAAAGCTTTTATTTGTTTTCCAGAAAAAACAAAAAGGTGGGTGGGGATGGGTGACAAGGTGGGATGAGGGATGCTAGCTTGGAATGACTCCCCTGCCATTTCAAAAGTGAGCTGTTCCAGCAGGAAGCAGGGGGAGAAGTTATGGAGAACTGTGGCCCCGGCTAACTGCTCAGGCTGGCTTCTTGTTCAGGTTTACTAGGTAGGTCTAAATCTCTCCAAAACATTCCATAGCAACACAGCGCTTAGTAAGCTGCCTTCCAACAGAGTAAGTGCCCCATAAACATGGGCCAAATGAGCCAGACTCCCTAACAAAGCAAAACAAAAACAAGAAAAAAGTCCTGGCAGTATACACTTCTGCAATAAGGTAAGGATCAGCCAACTACAGCCTTTGCGCCAAACCTGGCCTGCCACCTGCTTGGTGAATAAAGGTTTAGTGGAACACAGCCACAACCTTCATGTACACACCGGCTGTGGCTGCTTCCTGCTACTGCAACAACCCTGAGGAGTCCCACAGAGAACAAGCGGCCCAAACAGAAAACATTTACTGGCTTCTAACAGAAGACACTTGCCAACTCCCACGTTAGAGAAATACTTTAACTTGCAAATCCAACATCAGGAGATTGGAGGTGATGGTAGACAACTGAGCAACAGTGGGAGTTGAGAGGAATGCAGGAGCACACCAATTCACCAAGAACTTTCAAACACTATTTTGAAATCTACAATTTTTTAATTAATTAATTAATTAATTTTGAGATGGAGTTTCGCTCTTGTCGCCCATGCTGGAGTGCAATGGCACAATCTCAGCTTGCCACAACCTCTGCATCCCGGGTTCAAGCCATTCTCGTTCCTCAGCCTCCTAAGTAGCTGGGATTACAGGTGCCCGCCATCATGCCCAGCTAATTTTTTTGTATTTTTAGTAGAGACAGGGTTTCACCATGTTGGCCAGGCTGGTCTTGAACTCCTGACCTCAGGTGATCCGCCAACCTTGGCCTCCCAAAGTGCTGGGATTATAGGCATGAGTCACTGCACCTGGCCTTAATTTTTTTTATTTTTTTGAGACAGGGTCTTGCTCTGTGGGCCAGGCTGGAGTGCAGTGGTGTGATCATGGCTCACTGCAGCCCCAACCTCCCAAGCTCTCAAGTGATCCTCCTGCCTCAGCCTCCCAAGTAGTTGGGATCACAGATGCACACCACCATGACCAGCTAATTTTTAAATTTCTTGGAGAGATGCCGTCTCACTATGTTGCCTGGGCTGGTCTTGAATTCCAGGGCTCAAGAGATCCTCCAGCTTTGGCCTCTCAATGTGTTGGGATTACAGGCATGAGCCACCATGCCCAGCCTAAAATATTTATTTTTAGGGTGCACAACAGCACAGAATAAGATAAATAACATATCCACAGGACATACTTAGCAGACCCTCCTGTCTGGGACAATAACCTCTACAAATTTGCTATAACTCAGTAGCTCTGATCACTAATACTTCAGTAACAACGTTTCTCTGCCAAAACACTTTCAGAAGAAAAATGTTTTTCCCTAAAGAAATTTCATCATCAAAGGAAATTTTCCAAAGCATAGGAATTGGGGAAAATCTTAATTAATTCCTACAGTTAAGAAAAGTTAGAAAATCAAAACTAAAAAACAAAACATATCATGTGTAATGAGAATGGTCTGTGGTCTTCTTTGCAAAAAACGATAACCTCATTCTACCATGCGAAAATCATCAGATGAATCCCAAGAGGGATACAGTCTACAAAATTCCTGATCAGTACTCCTCAAAAAGGTCAGAGTCATCAATAACAAGGAAGGTCTGAAAAACTGTCACAGCCAAGAAGAACCTAAGGTGACAGGAAGACTAAATGTCATGTGTGCCGGGCGCAGTGGCTGACGCCTGTAATTCCAGCACTTTGGGAGGCTGAGGCAGGTGGATCACTTGAGGTCAGTATTTCGAGACCAGCCTGGTCAACAAGGTAAAACCCCAACTCCACTAAAAACACAAAACAATTAGCTGGGGGTAGTGGCTGGAGGATCCCTTAAACCCGGGAGGCAGAGGCCACAGTGAGCTGTGATCACGCCACTGCACTCCAGCCTGGGAAATAGAGAGAGGCCTTGTCTCAGTTTAAAAAAAAAAAAAAAAAAAAAAGGCATGTGGTTAATCCCAGGACAGAAAAGGACATTAATGGGAAACTAAGGAAATAGGAACAAAGTTTGGGCTTTAGTTAACAATAAATAATGGAGCAATATTGGTTCATTGCTTGGACAAATATACCATGGTGATATGAGATGTTAACAATAGGGGATGGCAGGGATATACGGCCATTGGAAGAAAAAAAAACAATAGGGGGAAGCCCAGTGTGGGGGAGGTGAGAGTTCTTCCTATCTCTGCACTCCTCTGTAGAACTCAAACTCCTCTAAAAACGGTATTTAAAAAACAACTTTGTACTGTTTGCATAGGACAAATGCAAACATCTTGGTTGGCCCCAAGAGCGACCAGCACTCTCCCCTAAGCCAGTGTTTTTAACGAGGTAGCCCTGCCACGCAGGAGCCACCCAGCCTTTCTAAGGAGCCAGACCCTGTATGAAAAGGGCTCCTGGGAAGCTGCAGACAGCTCTGGGGTCAAATTCCAGCTCTCTCCCTCCCTGCCCTTCTTCTTTCCCCAAGACAGACCCCGCCCAATCCCAAGCAAGAGGGGAGGGAAGGGGGAGGGAGGGGCAGACAGCCAGGGACAGACAGACACAGGCAGATCCAGAACTCCTGCCCTCCTGCCTCGCCCCAAGCCAGGACAGCTAGGTTGGCTTTCTCGTGGAATTCAAACAACCAAACAACGCAGTGTGCAAGCTACCGGCTCCCCACAGCAGCCTTTCTTATGCTGGGAGAAGAAGAGGGGGGATTCCTTTGAAAACCCTAAACCACAGACATTTGTGCCATCAAAGAAGGTGCTGGCTTCAGACTCAAGGACAGAAGGGAGGGAGGCACCTGCAGGGCCCACCACGCTTATGATTTACCAGGACAAGTCAGCCGCTGTGTGCCCTACTATGGTGGGCTTCCTCCCAAGGACCTCAGGGCAGGTGGAGACCTGCAGTGGTGAAAAGGAAACAACAGGAGAATGTCTCAGAGAGATCTCTCAGAATCCCACATGGATCTTCAGGGATTTAAGTGAAATGAATCTGGCCAGACACAGTGGCTCACACCTGTAACATCAACACCTTGGGATTATCTATTTTTTTAAACAAAATTTTAAAAGTTTTCTAAATGCAGCAATCATGAAGTAAAACAATAGGTTAAGAGGGAAATGATCCCAACTCTCTAAATTTATGTTGCCTTAATGAATATTAAAAGAAATGAATCTCAGGAGGTTATAAATGAAAAATTTACAACCCAGAATCTTAATTAGGTTACCCAATGACTACAGCATGCAGACACTATACGACACAGCATCACCACACATCATTAGGATGTTTTATTTTATTTTATTTTATTTTATTTCAGAAACAAAGTCTCACTCTGTCACCCAGGCTGGAGTGTGGTGGCGCCATCACAGTTCACTACAGCCTGGAACTCCCAGGCTCAAGTGATCCTCCCACCTCAGCCTCCCAGTAGCTGGGACTACAAGTATGTACTACCACACCCAGCTAATTATTTTTTTGTTTGCTTCTTTTTAAATTTTTTGGTAGAGACAGTTTCCCTGTGTTGCCCAGGCTGGTCTTGAACTCCTGGGTTCAAGCGATCCTCCCACCTCGGCCTCCCAAGGTGCTGGGATTCCAGGCATGAGCCACCACATCTAGCCTCATTAGAAAGTTTGAACATCAGATGTGATTCCGTGGCCCACTGCATTAAGCATTCTATGCTTATTTTTGCACATAACTCATTCCGAATTGGTCTGCTAAGGAACGCCCTGCAATGAGGGAAGGACTCCAACTGTAACTGCCTGTCTATGCTGTGGGGTCTGACCTGCAGGCCTTATCAGCCTGGATAATGTGAGTGCGTATTTTGTGTCTGGCATGCAGGAAAAACAAAAGCTACTGTGATTCCACCACCTCTTCCAGTGTCTCCCCTCCTGTCTCCTCCTTCCCTTCCTAGGAATGTTAGACGGCCCAAGACAGAAACTACAGTTTTCATTATTTATTATGTAAGTCAAACGGAGAAGGCAAATGAAACGATTCAAAAGCATGTACAAGAACTCATCTTCTAGAATATTTTATGTATTATAAAAATCCTCACACTCATATTATTTTACCATATTTACTGCCATGGAAGATATGAAGGATTTTTAAAACAGAAAAAAAATGGCCAGCTGCAGTGGCTCATGCCTATAATCCCAGCACTTTGGGAGGCCGAGGCGGGAGGATCACCTGAGGTCAGGAGTTCGAGACTAGCCTGGCCAAAATAGTGAAACTCCATCTCTACCAAAAATACAAAAATTAACCAGGTGTGGTGGCGGATGCCTGTAATCCCAGTTACTTGGGAGGCTGAGGCAGGAGAATCGCTTGAACCCAGGAGGCAGAGGTTGCAGTGAGCCAAGATCGCGCCATTGCACTCCCAGCCTGGGTGACAAGAGCAAGACTCCTTCTCACAAAAAAAAAAAAAAAATCTTTCAGTCTTCAAGTAACCATAATGGGAAAAGTTTTCCAAAGCAAGTTATGTGCAACATTTATCTGCTTTCTTAAAAATAAATATTCACTACAGAAGAACCAAGAGTTCTATATTATATAAAAGTATAAAGAAGTGAGGGGGGAACTCACCCATATTCCAAAACCAAAAGACAAACATTTAACATTTTGGTATACTCTCAATTCTTCTTCCCTTTCTATGCTGCAGCTGCAATTCTACATTAGATTAGAAGCATCTACCCTACTATGAACAGCCCGCCTCATAAACAGCAGCTTGAATTGCTAAAGAATATTTTATAGTCTGAATGATTTCATAGAATTCTGAGTGTTCTCATTTAGCATCTGTGAAAAATAGCAGGCCAGGCAAGGTAGCTCATGCCTGTAATCCCAGCACTTTGGGAGGCTGAGGCAGATAGATTGCTTGATTCCAAGAGTTCAAGACCAGCCTGGGCAACATGGTGAAATTCCGTCTCGACAAAAAAATACAAAAAATTAGCCAGTGTGGTGGCGCACACCTGTAGTCCCAGCTACTTGGGGAGCTGAGGTGGGAGAATTGCTTGATCCCAGGAGGTGAGCCATGATCATGCCACTGTACTCCAGCCTGGTGACAGAGACCCTGTCTCCAAAAAGAAAAAGAAAAAGAAAAAGAAAAGAAAACAGCAACAGATTTTAACTCCAAGGTTAAAATTTTCGTTTTCCAACATATTCCCAAGAATTGAAAATGGGAACCAGCTGTATGTGAGTTGAATTTAGAGTATTTTCTGTGTAACAGGACTTCCTCTAATACATATGCAGACATTCTCTTAATTTTTAAAACATATTAAAATATCAAGAGGGCCTAGAAATGGTACTCTGAAAGGAAGTGTCCAGTCCGGCATCCTCTTTCCAAATCAACAGCACAGCCCTTCATCACCTGAAAACTTTTCCCATCCATAATAAAGTGATGGTCTCCGACGACCTCAAATATAGTAGGAAACAAGTCTTATCCAAACTCGGAAAACAGAGTCCAGGTTGAAGTTAGAGCTCGATGGCACTGGAAACAGACATCGGCACTGGCATGAGCGCCCTTCTCTCTGTTGGTGTCAAGAGATATCTTTCACAGGACACTCTCTTTGTTCTCCCTGTGGGCTCTCCTTGCAACTGTTTTCTTTTTTTTTTTTTTTTTTTTTTTTTTTTGGAGACGGAGTCTCTATCCGCCGTCCAGGCTGGAGTGCACTGGCGCGATCTCGGCTCACTGCAAGCTCTGCCTCCCGGGTTCACGCCATTCTCCTGCCTCAGTCTCCCGAGTAGCTGGGACTACAGGCGCCCGCCACTACGCCCGGCTAATTTTTTTGTATTTTTTAGTAGAGACGGGGTTTCACTGTGTTAGCCAGGATGGTCTCGATCTCCTGACCTTGTGATCCGCCTGCCTCGGCCTCCCAAAGTGCTGGGATTACAGGCGTGAGCCACCGCGCCCGGCCGCAACTGTTTTCTAAAAGCTAGCCTCTAATATTAACACAAAATGCCACCAGCATGTAACTTACCACCCAACACTGCACTACTACTCAGCAAGCAAAGAAATGAGCTCTTGAGCCATCCGACAACACGGGCACATCTCAGAATGGTTATTCCAAGAGATAGGAGCCAGGTGGAAGGGTGCACCAGCTGCAGGACTCCATCTACATACAAGTCCAGAAAGTGTACAGTGACCTACAGGGACAGAAAGCAGCTCCATGCTTGGGCTGGGGACACAGGCAGGAGGGAGAAGATGGCAAGGGGGCACATGCGTGATGTTTCGGGAGTGTGGTTTGCTCATCACCTGCCCCACAGTGATGGTTTCATGGGGGCGGGAGCTCTCTGACCTTGGGACCTGTCAGATGAGCAAATGCGGCTTCCTTTCTGGTCATATTCCAGACCCGGGGAGATGTGGGTGACAAGAGAAGATGACCAATGGCTCAGACATAATGCACCCAAACCACAGAGGGTGATGGTAAAAAAACGCATCCCTGCCCCGCAGCCTCATTGCTATGGAAACCCAACAATACCCACTTGGGTTTGCCCACATAACACATACAAAATAGCTGTTGGGGTCAAGCACACCAATTCGGAGGTGACAGAAACAATACTCCTGTATTGTGTGACCTGATATTGCTCAGTGATATGTATCTCAACACCCAGTGCCACCTGGTGAAATTTCAGTCAAGAAAATGACACAGTTCTTTTCATACACCCAGCTCTCTTGCTTGGTTTCTGATTTCCTTCCCTGTGTGACAGGGAAGGAAAGGGTCCAATTTTAGACCCTTTCCATCACCCCCAAAAAATCCTTTGTGTTCCTTAAGCCATCCCTTCCGGTTCCCACCACAGCCCCAGGCAACCACGAATCTCCTTCTCGTCTCTGGATTTGCCCCTTTTGGACACTCCCTGTACATGGAATCCTGGAGTATGTGGCGTAAAAGCTGCATCCCAGTGGATGGTTTCTCTCACACAGAAGTGAAACCTCTGAAGGTGGCCCAGAGAATGTGCCACCTTCTCCCATGCCAATGTTTTCCTAGCCAAATTCAGGCACGAAGGGGCACTGTCTTCCACTTCTGTTATTTAAAGCTTTTTGTTTTTTGCTTGCTTGCTTAGCTCGGATGTCTGGATGAAGCCATCCTGAACTTGCTGTAAAAGTTTTGAGAAGAAACAAAGGCTACACCACATACTATGATGAATTCGTCACTACTGAGCTACTTTCCTGCAGATTACCATAGCCCCTCCTTCCTTAGTAGTCAAGGCTTGATCTACTATATGGTAGGGATTGTGAATTCCCAGGCTCCCTGCAAGTCCCACACGCAGGCACTTCTTAAGCAGTTTTCAGCTGTCGTGGGTGTTGGCAACAACCCAATCCCAGCCAGCTCGTGACCTTAAAACTCCTGATTTAAGTCTTGAGCTTACTCAGTGCTCTTGTTCGCCAAGAAAGTGTCCAGGACCACCCAATTCCAGCTGTTCTTCTAATGGTGACCCCGATGCCCCAGTGGCCTGATCCATACATGGGGGCAGGTGTCACCACCATCTGAGGCTGCAGTGCCCTAGAGAAGGCACCCCGCCTGGCCCAAGAAGGATGTGGGGAACCTGCCACACATTATACTGGCCAGGCACACAGACACTGAGCCAGTAAGGACAGGAGGGTGAAGGAGACCCACCCAGCCACAAGGAGCTGGGCAGAGGGGTACGAGGCGACATCCCCAATACAGCAGATCAAGCACATGACCAGGCCCAACACAGTCTGGCCACCTGGTGCCGTCTCCACTTGGCCAAAGAAAAAGCCAAGCAAGAGAAGGAACGGTCTCAGAGCGCAGCCCAGTGCCCAATCTCCTGTGAGCCTCCCCACTACTGAAACAGGGCTGGTCCCCTACGTTCCTTCCACATGCCGCCCTGTCGGGAGGGCAGGATGGGACATGTGCACACCACACGTTTCATCTTCAGAAGAACCACATGGAGAACATGCTTCTAGAAGCCTGTCCCTTGAGCTGTCAGTTGAAGGAAGTTGGAGATTTTTGCCCACCCGACAAGAATTGACAGTGACTTCCTGAGGTCAGAGAGAGGCAACGTGAAACACGTTTTTAAACTATTTGGCTTATTAGATTTTTTGAACAATCCTATGCTAACAATCCCTGCTCACAAGTGACAGTTGATGTTCTAAGGACTTATGAGACCAGCCTCCCCACAAACCACAGAGCCGGTCACTCCCAGAGCCGGGACCTCCTCCCGTGTGCCCACAAAGGTGGGAACCATTCTTGTCAGGGTGGCATGGGAAAGCAATGAGACCGTGCATCAGCTGACACACTGGTCAGCACCATGCAGTCGATCCACACCAAGGACCAGCACTTGGCACCGGAAGGGAATGGAGTACCGATACCACCTGCAATGTGGATCAATTCCGAAAATATGATGCGGAGTCAAAAAGCCAGTCACAGAACACCACATACTGCAGGATTCCACGTACAGGGAGTGTCCAAATGAAGCAAATCCAGAGACAGAAAGGAGATTCATGGTTGCCTGGGGCTGTGGTGGAAACCAGAAGGGATGGCTTAAGGAATAAAAAGGATCTTTTGGGGGTGATGGAAAGGGTCTAGAATTGGATCATAATGAAGAATACACACCTTTGAACTCAGTATAAATCCCTGAATTGTATACTTAAAATTGGTCAATTTTATAGTGTAGAAATTGGCCGGCAACAGTGGCTCACGCCTATAATCCCAGCACTTTGGGAGGCTGAGATAGGAGGATTGCTTCAGGCCAGGAGTTCAAGACCAGTGTGGTCAATATAGTGAGACCCTGTCTCTTAACAAAAAAGAAAGAAAGAAAGAAAATCTCATACCTTGATAAAGCTGTAAAAGAAAAACAGTGGGAGGGAAAGGGAGAGAGAGAAGGGAGAAGGGGGGGGAGAAAAGAGAGAGAGAGAAGCTGAGGGGTAGACTGAGGCTGAGACTGAAAGACAGCTAGAGAGGGAGAGAAGCGAGGGCACACAGACATTGCAAAGATGCTAAACCAGGCCCAGAAATGTTCTTAGAGACCTCCAGTTCCAATCTGTTGAGCGCCGTCTATGTGTCCAGCAATCTCTGAGGTCCTGCAGACTCCAGACACAATGCTGCCAGGGGTTCCCCTCCTTTTAGAGAGGAGACAACTGAGGCTGAGCATGGTCCACTTTTACCCAAGGTCAGCTGTCCACTAAAAAGAGGAGCTGGGAGAGGGGACGTGGGCCTTTCCACTCCCCACTGCACCATGCAAAGCCGGCTGCCTTGGGCCTGGGCCTGCTGCCCCTCTCCTCCCCACTCTCTAGGTGTGCAGATGCCTTCAGGTGGGCTGTACGTGGCTCAGGAAAGGTGCTCAGGGGTGCGAAGAAGCTTCCGGGCTCAGCTGCTCAGCAGGGTTCTTTACTTGACAGTGAGAGGTTCTAGAACAACTCTAACTCCAACCAACTTTCTTCAGGGAGCCTCTGTGTTCAGCCTCCAAACAAAAACAAGAGAAAACTGAGCTCGGTGTGGTGGCACACAACTACTCCAGAGATGAGAGGATTACTTGAGCCCAGCAGTTGGAGGCTGCAGTGACCTATGATGGTTCCACTGGACTCCATCCAGCCTGGGCAACAGAGCTAGAGCCTGACTCAAAACAACCAAAAAAACAAAAAACAAAACAAAACAAAACAAAAACATGGAGAGCCAGTAAGGATGGGCAAAAGCAGTGCTGGGCTTCTGCACCCAGTACCCCCCTAGGGCAGGGCGGGTGCTCTCCCAAAGCTTAAAAGTTTGGTTTTCTAAAATCAGAATCCTCCTGGCCCGCGCTGGTGCCGAAAGCACAACCCTTCTTTGGGGTATACAATGGTGTATGCTAAGGCTGCTTTTCTTCTTTTTGCTTTTTGCAGCCAGGACCTGTAAGATGGCAGAAGAATTAACGTTGTCCTAAACCCTAGTGCAGCTGAACGGTTTCTCTCCATTGCCCTGCATTCTAATGTGCTTCCAAGGGGATGCTGCTGCTGCTGCTCTTGCCTCCTTCCTTGGAACAGCAAGGCTCGAAACATTAAAACTGCTGGACAGGGAGTGGGGGGCGGGAAGAGAGGGAGACAGAGCCCCAGGAATTATCTGCCCCACACACATCTGTCCGTGCATATACTCAACTGGCCCTTTCTTCCTGTGGACTTCTGGTCCTCCAGGCAACCGCAAAGCATAGGTTCTCTGCCCTGCAGGTCCAGTTTCCTGACTCCCAGTTTGAAATGAAAATATGAGGTCACTCTATTTGCAGTCAACACTGTCAGTGTGTTTTTTCCCATCAGTGAGTTGTTTTCAAGGTGAACACAATAAAACCTACTTTATATAAAGAAAAAAATTCTCTGTAAGATTCTGGACATCAGAATCAATGAGGATGAACAGAGACTTCCCTGACTGGCACCTTGGGTAGGGCATGACAGCACCACCTCCTGATGAGGCGCCACCTGTTTCTGCAGAGTGGCAGATGCTAGGTGAAGTTTGAGAACAAAGCCAGTGCGAAGCTAAACCATGGGCTCTGCACCAGTAATCAGATCCTGCAGGCACGGGCAGTGCACCTTGCAAACACCCCTCTCCACCTGGCTCAGCTCCCTGACAAGGAAAACCCAAGGGGGGAGAATCTCTTGAACCCGGGAGATCAAGGTGAAAGGTGAACTGTGATTGTGCCACTGCACTACAGCCTGGGCGACAGTGAGATGCTCTTTTTATTTCTTTTTTATTTTTTTATTATTTTTTTTTTTACTTTTCGTGAGATGCTGTCTCAAAGAAAATAAATAAATAAATAAATAAATAAATAAATAAATAAATAAAGTGGAGAAAGAGGGCCAGGGAGGAATGGACTGTTTGCTGTGAGGGGGGCGTCGTGCGCACTGGCAGATGTTAAGCAGCATCCCTACTCTCCACCCACAAAGGCCAGTAGCATCCCCCCATCTTAAGACAACCAAAAACACCTCTGGACATTGCCAAATGTCTGGGGAGCAAAGTCACTCCCAACTGTGAATCACTAGTGTAGATGGGAACCTCGGCGAGGCTTGTCAGGGAGGAACGTTGTCCTTCCTTTGAGGCTGCAGGTCTGTAGAACACAAGCCCAGGGACATGTGTGGTCACTGTGAGAAATCTGCTGGAGAACTAGGCCAGCAGGAAGGAGGCCATCGGATCTCAGTGGGGTGGGACAGGGAGACACAGTGGGTCCTCCAGCACGCCTGAAGCCCCTTGAGACTTTCTAGCTGGGGAGTTAATGCAGTCCCTCTCCCATGGAAGCTAATGGTCTAGGCTGTATTTCTGTCACTTGCAAACAAAGTAGTTCTGGCTGTCTGGAGTTGGCTGGAATTCTGTTGTCATGTGTGCACGTGTGCACGCATGCACACACACACACACACACAGAATCTACTTGTGTGTCTCTTCATTGTCAATGGAGTCCTTCAGTGCTCAAAGTCCTAGTAACTAAGTGCTTAGTTATGAGGTCCCTAATTAGGAGGTCCGATGCAGGGGTGGGGTAGCTGAAAATGTATACAGTGATTCACAATATAGTTTTAAACAAAAGCAACCTGCAGAGCAAACATCACCCAGTATTTTGATTCATTTTCTTCATGATGACCTAGGAGAAGGGAATTTCCAAAACTTTGGGAAAATGTGGACGTCTGCCTTGGAGAGGAGAGGCTGCAGGTCACTACACTAACACAAGAGCCAGAGAAAACTGGAAAGAAGTGTATTCAATTCAACATGGGGCGGTCACAGGTAATACAATGTCCGCTCTGCAACGTGGCAGATTCCTGTTACGGAATGAGGACCAATGTGTTCCCACACGCAGACAGTGAAGGGACTCAGGGATGCTTGCTCTGAGGCTGCGGTTTTGTTCCATGTGTCATTTCCTAGTCAACAGAGTCTCAGGGCCACCTGCAGTTTTCCTTCTCCACAAGGATGTGAGAAGACATTTGTTAACTAGAAGTAAAGCACTTTCCATTGTGCCGGCAACTCCTCCTCCCATCTCATCTCCCCTCTGTGACTGCCCGGCCACAGGAAAACCTTTGCATGTGGCCACTTCCTGCTTCAGAAACCAACACAAATAAGTCCTCCCCCTTCCTCTGACCCATTTCAAAGTAGATTTCTACTACTCCCTATACACAAAACAAGAAATATCAAATATCTGGAGTTTTGACCTTGGCCAGAGGAACACCTGGTAGACAAGCAAGCCAGGGGCCATCAGAGAAGCTGGCTCAGAGTGAGGTGCACCCGTCCCCCACCCTTACCCCTGCAAGCTGCACACACGTTAGTACTCAACAAGCAAGCCCCAGGACACGCTGACCTGCAAGTGAGCTCAACGGTAAGCTGGGGAGCTCAGCCAGTTCATACGCAGGCTCCTGCTGGTTCTTCTAGTGTGCTGGGGCACTCCCAGCTCTAGCTGTGCCCACTCCCTATCCCATATGCCTACTGGGTAAATGGTTTCCTAACTACTAAACCTGCCTGCGCCACATGGTCACATGCATCCTACTTCGAGGGAGTCAGCACACGATTCCAAAAGACTCAGCCAAGAGATGGCCACGGGACAGCACCCCAAATCCCTCAGGATTGGAGATTTCCCTTCCACTCCCCACCAACCTGGTCATGCTCCCTGACAAACACAAAGTGCAAGACAAGCAAGGAGGGGTGTGTTGCAGAGGGAGGGGCTCGGCAGGGCTAGGGAGACACAGGCGCTGGGTGTTACCTCCCACACCAGAACCAAGTCCTGAGGATGGATCCCTGGCCAAGCCCCACTGTGCGGGCCTAAGGAGCTCCCTGGCTCCTCCAGGTCTTGCCAAGGTCATCCTGCCTCTTCAAGGACCAGACTCTGTTAAACACCTGAAGCAAACTTCAGCGCAAAGAGAACACAGGAAAGAAGAAGGTGTGAAGACCTTAACTAAGGTTCCCTAGGGCTCCCAGCCCTAAGGCCAAGGGAAGAATGACACATTAGGGAGAATCTGACAGTGGATAGAAGTGGCTCCTAACTGGTATGTGCTGCAGACTGAATGTGTGTCCCCCAACCCACAAAATCCATATGTTGAACTCCTGATCCTCATGGTGATGGTGTTAGAAGGTGGGGCCTTTGGGAAGTGATTACATCATGAGGGTGGAGCCTCACGAATGGGATTAGTGCCCTTATTAAGGGGACCCCAGAGAGCTCTGTTGCCCCTTCCACCATGCATGGATACAGCAAGAAGGCACTGTGTGAACCAGGAAGCCCTCACCAGACACTGAATCTGCCACGCCTCGATCTTGGATTTCCAGCCCCCAGAACTATGAGCAACAAATGTCCATTGTTTTTGTTTCCTTGTTTGTTTTTGAGATGGAGTTCTGTTCTTGTTGCCCAGGCTGGAGTGCAATGGCGTGATCTCAGCTCACCATAACCTCCGCCTCCCAGGTTCAAGCGATTCTCCTGTCTCAGCCTCCCAAGTAGCTGGGATTACAGGCATGCGCCACCACACCCGGCTAATTTTGTATTTTTAGTAGAGACAGGGTTTCTCCATGTTGGTCAGGCTAGTCTTGAACTCCTGACCTCAGGTGATCAGCCCACCTTAGCTTCCCAAAGTGCTGGGATTACAGGCATGAGCCACCGTCAACTGGTCTATGGTCTTTTGTTACAGAAACCTGAACAGACTAAGACACGGTGACTGTGGTCCCCATCCCCTAGACACTTGGCAATGTCTAGAAACAGTTTTGGTTGTCCTCATCTGGAGACAGATGCCAAGATGTTGCTAAATATCCTACAATCCACAGAAAAGCCCCCACAGCAAAGAATCATCAAGCCCCAAATGTCAATAGTGTCATGTTGACAAACCACATCTACGGCACTAACCAGCTATTTCGGTTTCCCCTCTGTAATAGTCTTTTCTGACAAAGGTCAGTGTTTTCCTCAGTTTCCCTCCCCTCCCCCTCTCCTGTGTGTGGTTCTGTGGGTTCAACCTTAAGCTTTCCTCTAACACACAACAGAACCTGACTTCTCTCGCCTTCTGCCTAAACTCAGAACTCATAGACGCCTCTCGTGAGACCCACGCATTCAACACATGGTGTTAATGTCTGGCCTTTGCCAATAGGCTGGATAGTTATCTAAGAAACTAGGGGTTGTAATCCCAGCATTTTGGGAGGCCGAGATGGGCGGATCACCTGAGGTCAGGAGTTCGTGACCAGCCTGACCAACATGGAGAAACCCTGTCTCTACTAAAAATACAAAAATATTAGCCTGGCATGGTGGCGCACGCCTGTAATCCCAGCTACTCGGGAGGCTGAGGCAGGAGAATCGCTTGAACCCAAGAGGTAGAGGCTGTGGTGAGCCAAGATCGTGCCATTGCACTCCAGCCTGGGCAACAAGAGCGAAACTCTGTCTCAAAAAAAGAAACCAGGGGTTCACTTGAGACCCTGTAACAGCTAAACCGATCAATTTTCTTAGCTACAACATGCTTTCTTCCAGGTTAATCTTTGGGTGAAGGACAAGAATTATCATGCTCTATGTTGGAAATTCATCAGGTTGCCACTTCCAATTCAGCTGACCCCACTTTCCAGACAGATGGCTGTGGCAGATCAGTGACTCTAGGCAGCAAGAAAATTCGGGCAATCATCCAGGAGCCAGCGCTCCCCCTGCTCCGTGTACATGGCAAAAAGAGATTCAAGCAGTTAAACTCATAGAACCAGAAAATAGAATGGAGGCTACCAGGGGCAGAGGGGAGCAGGGAATGGCAACAATACGTATTTCTGCCGGGTGTGGTGGCTCATGCCTGTAATCCCAGCACACACACAAAAAGAAAGAAATGTATTTCTCACAGCCTGGAGCTGGGAAGTCCATGATATGGCAACATAATTAGGTTCTGGTGAGGGGTCTCTTCCTGGACTGCAGAAGGCCACCTTCTTACTGTGTGTGAGAGAGAGAGACTTGCAGAGCCCAAGACATGCCACTGTGAATCTGAAATAATCTCATGTATTTTCTGAAACCATTAGCTAATGATTCTTAAAAAAAAAATTATAATTAAAAAAACCTGGGCCAAAATGCTCTCCTAAAAGCATCAACTGAACCTGAAACCTGAATAATATTGTATTATATCTGAGCCCTTGGTTTTCTCATTCTGAAAGCATGCATGATGAATAATCTTTGTACCTACCCCTACTAGACTGTCGTAATGAGCACGTTCAGATCACTCTGCTGCAACCAGCAGGTGTGTGTTCTGTTTCCAATCTGAATCATATTTTCTTCTGGCTTAGAAATACCTTCGCTTGTGAGTCACCTTCAGCCAACTGCAATTTATCAACTTCCAGATTCACCATCCTTGTTTTCATATATTTTAAAAAATGCCTTGTACTAGGACTGGCTCCCAGTCTCTTGGCCCTAGAATCTCAATGTGTCCCTGCCACCCTAAGGGCTGAAAAGGAATCAAAGAGTGTACAGATCAACAGCAGCCCCCATCATGATTGGGCATCACTGGAACTCCATCTCCAAAGGATGGCTCTGGTCCTTGTCACCACAAACCTCTGGGGTCAGTTCTTAACCAACAAAGCAATCACACCTACTGCAAGGGCACTGGAAAAGTGGAGTCTCTGACCAGTGCTGCTATTAACAGCTAGCATTTGTAGACTGTGGCGACAGCTGCTCAGCCCTAGGGGCCAGGCGCGGTGGCTCATGCCTGTAATCTCAGCACTTTGTGAGGCTGAGGTGGGTAGATCACCTGAGGTCAGGAGTTTGAGACTAGCCTGGCTAACATGGTGAAACCCCGCCTCTACTAAAAACACAAAAGTTAGCCGGGTGTGGTGGCACATGCCTGTAGTCCCAGCTACTCAGGAGGCTGTGGCAGGAGAATCACTTGAACCTGGGAGGTGAAGGTTGCAGTGAGCCGAGATTGAGCCACTACAGTCCAGCCTGGGCGACAGAGAGAGAATCTGTTTAAAACACAAAAACAAAAAACAACCCCAGGAAGCATCACCTTCCCAACTTTAGATATGTGAAAACTGTGCTCAAAGGTTTTAAATTCAAAGTCAATCAACACAAAGGATTAGTGTCTGGTTTACTAACTCATAGATAGTGCTATGGTCCTTATGCTACACCCTGCTGAGGTGTCATTTGCCTGTTCAAAATAGAAATAACCGTTGCTTTGCCACTTGTAAAACTGTACGTATGGATGAAGAGACAGATAGACAGATATAGACATAGACAGGCAAGCTGGGCATAGTGGCTCACACCTGTGATCCCAGCACTTCGGGAGGCAAGGCTGGAGGATCACTTGAGCCCAGGAGTTCAAGACCAGCCTGGGCAACATAGCGAGACCCCATCTCTACAAAAAAAAATAACATTAACTGGGCATGGTAGCATGCACCTATAGTCCCAGCTACCCAGGAGGCTCAGATGGCACAGTTGGAGGTTGCAGTGAGTTAACATCATGCCACTGCTCTCCAGCCTGGGTGAGGCTTACTCTGACAGAGCAATACTCTGTCACTAAAGCAACAATAATAAGAAGAAGAACAACAACAACAACTTCTTCCCTGGAACACATATGAGAAATGGATAAGAGAAAGTCTATCAGGCTGAGGTTCCCAAGCACCAGCCTATAATCAGAAACCTCCAGATGGCCCTTGATATGGTTTGGTTCTGTGTCCCCGCCCAGATCTCATCTTGAATCGTAATTCTCATAATCCCCATGTGTCAAGGGAGAGACCAGGTAGAAGGTGATTGGATAATGGGGGCATTCCCCTCCATGCGGTTCTTGTGATAGTGAGTTCTCACAAGATCTGATGGTTTTATAAAGCAGTTTTCCCTGCTCTTGCCTACTCTCTCTCGCCTGCCGCCATGTAAGATGTGCCTCTTCCTCTTCCACCATGATCATAAGTTTCCTGATGCCTTCCTAGCCATGTGAAACTGTGAGTCAATTAAGCCTCTTTATAAATTACCCAGTCTTAGGTAATTCTTTATAGCAGTGTGAAATCGGACTAATATAGCCCTTAAAGGGCAGGACTTGGGGCAGGGCCTGAGCCTCTGCATTTTGGACAAGCTCGCAGAGGAAGATGATGCTGTTGATGGGAAGAACACTCTTAGAGAAGCCCTGCCAGAAAGCATTTAGCCTGGCACCTGCTAGGTCCCTAGCTAGTATCCCACACAATGCAGCTCAACCACCCCGACCCGGAAGGACCCTATTCTCTCAGTGGAGGAAGGCCTCCTCCCTCCTCCTTGCTCCACCTCCCCACATAGCAGCACCATTTACTTTCCCAGAACTGCTTGGGTCTATTGGTCTCCCTGCTCCCCAAGGCAGAAGAGTGCATTCCATACTCTGTGGAGTTCCTTCTGCTTGAAAATCCCTCGGCCCCAGCCTCAACACAGACTACACCTTTTCCCTTCCTGTGACACCTTGACCACCAGAGCCTGACCAAAGGTTGACTTGCTCCCTTGCCCCAAACCAAAGAGAACCAATGTGACCCCCTCCAGCTCAGAAAACACACCCATTCATGAAACTCAGGCAAGCTCCGGGCCAGGGGGACTCAATGTTCACCGTGAACTTTGCAGACAATGCTTGGTGCCTGTCTGTTAACCTGCCAACAAGACTCAAGGCTAGCTGGGTGTGGTGGCTCATGCCTGTAATCCCAGCACTCTGGGAGGCTGAGATGGGAAGATCACTTGAACTTGGGTGGTTGAGGCTGCAGTGAGCCCAGATCACATCACTGCACTGCAGCCTTAGTGAGACAATAAGAAAAACAAAACAAAACAAAACAAAACAAAAAACAAAAAAGAAAAGAAAAAGAAAAATGTCAAGGCTAACATGTAAGACCATAACCCTCCATCCGGGCTACACTGGACTCTCCTGGTGTTCTTTAGAATCACCGATACCTGCCCCTGCCCTCAGTCTCCTGACTAACTGGCCTGGGGTGCAGCCTGGCCGTCAACAGCGCTTCGCGGCTCCCCCAGGTGATCTGAATGCACAGCCAAGGTTTCACCATTGCACTGGAGGAATGGCGTCATCCCCCTTCTTTTATTTAACTGAACACACAGTAACATTTCCAGGGGTCTGTTTTCACCCTGGTCTTAAAAGCCGACCAGAGGCCCAAAGACTCAACATTCTCTACCACGGTCCACCTTTCAAAAGCATTTGAGCCTCAGTGCATTTTCCCAAATCTTGTTCATTCTTTGAAAGATAAGAATGTACATAGTAATATTTTCTTTTGCTGTTTTTATTTTTCTTTTTTATTTAGACAGGGTATCTCTCTGTCGCCCTGGACGGAGTGCAGAGGCACAATCACGGCTCACTGCAGCCTTGACTTCCCCAGGCTCAAGTGATCCTCCCACCTCAGCTTCCCGAGTACCTAGGACTACAGGCGTGCACCACCATACCCAACTACATCTTCTGTATTTTTTGTAGAGATAGGGTCTCGCCATATTGCCCAGACTGCTCTTGAACCCCTGAGGTCAAGCAATCCTCTCACCTCAGCCTCCCAAAACGCTGGGATTACAGGCGTGAGCCACCACACCCAGCCTCTTTTGTTATTGTTTTTAAATGATGGATAAGAGCTGAAGATAAAGTTATTCTTAGAAATAGAGATTTTTTAAAAAAAAAAAAAAAAAGGAAAATGATACCTGTCCAAAACAAACAAACAAACAAAAAATGTTATTTAGAATACAATTTAGATGTCCCAATAAACTTCTAATATTCAGAAGTCTCCCACCTGCATCATCCGAGCCCAGCAGTGAGGCATGGAGGTGGGGTTATGCATGAAGAGCGCAACTTCGGATGACCACAGACTGGCTTGCAAATTCCAATGTGCAAAAACAAGGCAAGGGGAAGAAAGGTACCCGGTGAATTTGACAAAGGTCATGATGGCCTATCACAGTCACTGAGAACCAGAACTGGGCAGGGAGGTGAGACATTAGCCCCTGAAGAACCTGGCCCACCTCAGGCAAGCCATGGAGTTGCTACCGTGAGAGGCACATGCACCCACCCTGGGTGGGGGCTATCACAGTTGCAGGAGGCTGAGGCCCAGGCAGGCTTGCTCCCAACTGTGGCCACAGGTGGAGTCACCCAGAGGGCTTCAGACACACCCAGAGGTTCCGTTGGAACACACACAGTTGTGTGTCATGTTGAGTGTCCAGAAGCACAGCAGGCTACAGATCCACTGGCTTGCATTCCAATACCCAGGACACCCCTCTAGCTTTCCACCCTCGTTCTTCCCAGGGAGCTCCAGAAACTGGCTAAGAAAGGGTCATACAGCCTCAAACAGGCAACTGAAATGTGCAGCCAGGGTCCACAAGGCTGTGGGAGGGAAGCAGCTACTATCTTCCTCACTGAAACACAAACACACACCCACATATGGAACCATAAATGCAGCTCGAGCACTCAGAGTCCAATTAACACCTCAATGTCAGGGAATGCCCATTTCCCAAGGGCGGTGCAGACTGTCCTTGACACTCAAGTTCCTGGAGAATGAGCTACAGACAAGGTTGCATCTTTATCAGTGTGGATGTAAACATGGGAAGAGGAGGGGAAGTTACAATGTCACTTTCTCTAAAATGCCAGTTCATTAATTTTGTCAGCCCCAACTGAATTTATAGGAACAAAATACCAAAACAGACTCCCACCACGTTGTGAGAACCCAAAAAGTCTCACAAGTTAAAATGTCATGCTGTCATGGGATTACCGGTTCAAATATTGCTTTCTTGACTAAGGACTAAGCAACACAGTAAACAGGGTCTCTACTATGGAGACACAGTCCTGGGCCAATAACCCCAGTGCAGGAAGCTGGCTGGAAACACGTTCTTCGTGATCCCTTTCATTTTTGTACAAGAACAGTCTATTATTTTTCCTTTAATATTGAGCTGCAAAGAGAATTTTTTAACCACTTAAGCTATTCCAAGCACATATTATTCCATAACCTTTGTGTTTTGATATTTAGGGAGATTTTTCCAAAGCTTCCAATGTAAGAAGAGTGACCTTTCATCCGGAGAAATATTTCCTGGCTTATTCCACTACATCTGAAAACAAGATAAGTAGAAGGGAAACTGCTTCTCTCTTTCATGAAAGCAAACCCAGCACCCCTGCCACCCCCTCCACAATCCTGAGACTATCTCAAGATGGGGGTCCCAAGTGTCCTGCAGTAGATGGCTGGGAACATTCCTCTCTCCCTACCCTTGTCAGGCACTCAACCATAAGTGAACATCCCGATGGGGAAAACAGCCGTGTGAAACTGCCCAGCCCAGCTAAGACCCTGCACAGTTCAAAAAGGCACAACGGTTGTGTGCTGGTTGTGTGTCGTGTGTCGTGTCAGGCTCCCAGAAGCACAGCGGGCTACAGATCCACTGGCTTGCATTCCAATACCCAGAGTGCCCCTCCAGCTTTCCACCCTCATTATTCCCAGGGAGCTCCGGAAACCAGCTAAGAAAGGTTTATGCAATTGCTTTGGTCCAAATGACTTATTTCTTTGTGGGGAGGGGAGGAAGAGAGGGGCAAAATCTATGGAATGGGAGATTTCTAGGTTTATGCATTCCAACTTACATACTCTCTTCTCTTACTAGAAATCCATGACCTTTTATTTTATTTATTTATTTATTTTTGAGATGGAGTTTCAGCTCTTGTTTCCCAGGCTGGAGTGCAATGGTGCGATCTTGGCTCACTGCAACCTCTGCCTCCCAGGTTCAAGAGTTTCTCCTGCCTCAGCCTCCTGAGCAGCTGGGATCATAGGCAAGTGCCACCACGCCCAGTTTTTTTTTTTTTTTTTTTTTTTTTTTTTTTTTTTTTTTAGTAGAGACTGGGTTTCTCCATGTTGGCCAGGCTGATCTCGAACTCCTGACCTCAGGTGATCCACCTGCCTTGGCCTCCCAAAGTGCTAGGATTACAGGCGTGAGCCACAGCACCCGGCCGACCTTAATTATTAAGCTGTTGTTTAAATTAAAAAGATTTGAGGAAAAACCTGGAATGTAAAGGAGCCTCATTCACTTAATACCCAAATGTTATTTCTTGGGCTGCTGCAGTGGCTCACGTCTGTAATCCCAGCACTTTGGAAGGCCAAGGCAGGAGGATACTTTGAGCCCAGGAGACCAGCCTGGGCAATATGGCAAAACCTCATCTCTACCAAAAATTTTAAAATTAGCCGGGCGTGGTAGTACATGCCTATAGTCCCAGCTACTCAGCAAGCTGAGGTGGGAGGATCACTTGAGTTTGGGAGGTGGAGGTTGCAGTGAGCTGTGATTGCGCCACTGCATTCCAGCCTAGGCAAACGAGCAAGACCCTATCTCAAAAAAAAAAAAAAAAAAAGAAAAGAAAAAAATGTTGTTTCTCCATGTAAATCTGGAGCATAATTCCATGATTATTACCAAAAACAAAACAAAACAAAAAACAAAAATGACTTTGTATAGATCCTGCCTCTTCCTAGGAGAATTAACTACTACCTGATTCTCTTTTCCTAGCACGCTATGCAATTTTACATGCAGTGAAGACATAACTACAAAAATAAGACCTTATTATTTATGGTGACAATTCAAACACAATCTTATGTTTAAGAATAACATGAAATTGGCAGAGACAAGAAGATCACTTGAGGCCAGGAGTTCCACACCAGCCTGGGCAACATAGCAAGACCTTGTCTCTACTAAAAATTAGAAAAATTAGCCAGGCATGGTGGCACAAGCCTGTAGTCCCAGCTACTTGAGAGGCTGAGTCAGGAGGATAGCTTAAGCCTGGGAGTTTAAGGCTGCAGTGAGCAATGATCATGCCACTGCACTCCAGTCTGGGCAACAGAGAGAGATCCTGTCTCTAAAAATATAAAGAAGAAGAAGAATTCATATTCTCAAAATTGAGTTTTTCCAACAAATTGCTTCATTTCCTGCACAAGCAGTTAGGACAGGGCATTGAAGACCCCTGCTGCCAGTGTTTGCTGGGAGTCCTTAGAGAAGGGACAGAGCCCCAGGGAGGCCCACTCCTGCCCAGAGGCACTGAGCACACCCCCTCCTCCTCCTGGCCCTGAGCAAGCATGTTGAAGCAGCCCCAGCCGCACCTGGGCAGAGGGGAGCCGGTCTGCACCAGATTTGGCCATTCCCTCCACAGAGCTTTCTGAAGCTGCCACCTGCCTGGCACTGAGCACGGATCCAGGAGCCAGGACTCTGGGGACTGATCCCTGCTCAGCCCTGGCCTCCCCCAGGCAGATGGGATGGAGGGAGGGAGAGGCAAGTAGTCATGCACAGATGCACACATGCGTTCAGGCACCAGGATCCTCCATCCCTGCACCAGATGCGCATACTGTGCCTTGGTGGTACCACTCTCATCCCTTGACTTTTCTCTATCACTGTTGGTAGCACAAGGCTTCCTAACTCCTCCATGTAACTCCTGTACCCATTTGCCCTTCTACTACAAGTGGTCTCTGTCACCACACCCTGCTTAAAAGTCTTCCATGGCTCCCACTGCCCTGGAGCAAGGCCCTGGCTCCTGCCTACCTCACCCACTGCAGCCTCCTCCCCCCTTCCCCTAACCTGCAGGCTGCCACCAGCTCCCCAGCCCAGAGGGCCTTCCAGCTACATGCCCTGGAGGAACACCGTGTGAGTTTCTCCCTCAATCGGAGATCACTCACTCAGGAGTGAGGCTCCATAAACAACACACACTCTTTCCCAGGCCTGTCTGCCCCTGGGTCAGATCCAGGAAAAATCACAGCTTAGTGATGATCCCTATGACACGAATTCAGGTCCACTGAAGAACTGCCCCAGGATAGGCTCTAACAGGGGCCTTCAGGGTCAGCCTCCTCTCAGTGATGTCTCTACAATTCAAGAATAAGGCTGAACACACACCTTGACCCATTTCCTTTTTTTAAGTAACTGCTTTCTTGAGTATAACTTACATACAATAAAATTCACCTTTTTAAAGTATACAATCAAGGAGTTTTTGGTATATTCACAGAGTTGTGCAACCACCACTCTCTAAGTCCAGAACATTTTCATTACCCCAACAGAAACCCCATGCCCGCTGCCAGACCCTCCCCTCTGCACTCCGTCCCTGGTAACCACCATTCTGCTGTCTTTGTATATTCAAGCATTTGAAGCTTTTGCATATTAAAGATATTTGATACCAATGGATCATACAGTATTTCTCCACCCGTTTTCACTTCAAATACTAAATACAAGTTAGCAAATGTGGTAGCAAATGTGATGGGGTGCAATATTTATTACAACCAACAGGCTTTAAAATTTCAGAAATTCCTGGGTTTCAAAACACACATTACATGTAGGAGAAAAGAAATAAACCCACCTTCCCAGACCAGTTATCATGGGCAGAGTTCACAATAAGCTAACAAAAAGCCACACCCACTCCCACTTTCCACATTACCCCCTCCTTCTTGCAAAGCACCCCACGCAAGCCCAGGCTGTAGTTTGAAAAACTTCCCTGATGCCTCCCCCATGTCCTCTACTGGTTCAGATAAGTGCTGCTTTAGAAACTGGTTCTGATTTCAGTGTGTATAAAACCATCTGAGCCAGTTGTTAAAATTCAGGTCCCTGGGTCCCAGCAACTGTGATTTGGAGGTTTTGCACATGCTAATTAGAATGCAAATGGCAGACAGGCCACATCTCTGTAGAGCAGTTGTACAGAGAACTGCTCTGCTGTGTGGAGCCAGCATCAGCATCACCCAGATGATTCCTGACTAACTTCCGGTTTGGGGTTCAGTAGGTCTAGAGTGGGGTCCAAGAATTTTCAACCCTGCCAAGTTCCCAGGGGATACTGATGCTGCTGGTCCGGGAACCACACTTTGAAAACCACTGCTTACTAAGGGCAGCAAGCCCCAGCCAGTATACCAATTACTGCCCATTGCCTGCTTTTGTAAATAAAGATTTATTGGCACACAATCCTTTCATTTACACACTGTCTACAGCAGCGATCATGCTGTACAGTACAGAGGAGTAATTTGGCCCACAGAGCCAAAAATATTTACTCTCTGGCCCTTTACAGAAGTCTGCGGGCCTCTAGTTTGCAGAGGATCATCTAAACATTAGAAATATCCTGACCATGTCTATTGTCAAATTGAGACTTCTGGTACTTCATACAGATTTCAGAGAATGGAGGACATGGAATTTTATTAAAACCTAAGGATTTTTTCAAAAGAAAAAGGAAGGCCGGGTACAGTGGCACACACAAGTAAATCCTAGCAATTTGGGAGACCAAGGCAGGAGGATCACTTGAGCCCAGGAGTTTGAGACCAGCCTGGGCAACATGGTGAGAACTCATCTCTAAAAAAAACTTTAGAATTAGCAGGGCACGGTGGTGCATCTGTAGTCCCAGCTACTTGGGAGGGCTGAGGTGGGATGATTGCTTAAGCCCAGGAATTCGAGACTGCAGTAAACTGTGATTGCACCACTGCACTCCAGCCTGGGTGACAGAGCAAGACTCTGTCTATTTTAAAAAGGGTAGGGGAGGAATGCAGGCTGCTTCTAGAAGCTGGAAGCTGGGTGTGGCTGGAGCAAAGAGGGTGGGAAAGGATGGAGGGAAGGCCACGTGTTGAAGACCCAGTTACAGAAGACTCTGTGGGCCATAGGATGGTGTCAGCTTCAGTCCATGTGTGATGAGACTCTACTGGATAACTCTTCATATTTTCAAAAAAATACTGCAATAAAATAAATCTTGAAGCTTGAAAAACATAATCTGAAAAAGAAAAAAAAGTTAAAAAGGTGGAGGGAGCCAGGTGCGGTGGCTCATGCTTGTAATCCCAGCACTTCGGGCCTAGGCAGGCAGATCACTTTAGGTCAGGAGTTCAAGACCAGCCCGGACAACATAGTGAAACTCCGTCTCTACCAAAAAAAAAAAAAAAAAATTAGCTGGGGCCGGGCGCGGTGGCTCAAGCCTGTAATCCCAGCACTTTGGGAGGCCGAGACGGGCGGATCACAAGGTCAGGAGATCGAGACCATCCTGGCTAACACGGCGAAACCCCGTCTCTACTAAAAACACAAAAAATTAGCCGGGCGAGGTGGTGGGCGCCTGTGGTCCCAGCTACTCGGAAGGCTGAGGCAGGAGAATGGCGGGAACCCGGGAGGCGGAGCTTGCAGTGAGCTGAGATCTGGCCACTGCACTCCAGCCTGGGCGACAGAGCGAGACTCCGTCTCAAAAAAAAAAAAAAAAAAAGCATTAGCTGGGTGTGGTGACAGGTGCCTGTAGTCCCAGCTACTCGGGAGGCTGGGGCAGGAGAATCACTTGAACCCAGGAGACAGAGGTTTCAGTGAGCTGAGATCGCACCACTGCACTCCAGCCTGGGCAACAGAGTGAGACTCCATCTCAAAAAAAAGATAAACTGGCAGGGTGGACTTGATGTGATGCCTGCTAGGAGCAAGGTGACAGGGAAGCATGAAGGACAGCGCTTTTCAAGCCTGGGAGAACAGGGAGGCCTTCACCAGAAGAGCTGTTGTGCAGCCATTGGTACCTGTATTGGGGAAACATAGCATACAAGCAAGACAGCTTACAGCCTTGGTAGCGAAAATGTTTTCACATCAGAGACCGAGAACTTTTGCAGTCGTTTATGTCATCCCTTCTTCTCCAGACAGAAGATACCAAAAAGCTGCAATCAAAGATATCTCCATCTTATTGATAAAGCCACTAATAAAGCCAAAATGTCTGTCAATGTCAACCACAGCGTGTCAGACCAGTTCTATCACAAGATGCCCTGTATGATTGCCAAGGTTGAGGGCAAAGAAAATGGAATCAAGACAGTTATAGTCAACATGATTGGGCCGGGCGCGGTGGCTCAAGCCTGTAATCCCAGCACTTTGGGAGGCCGAGACGGGCGGATCACGAGGTCAGGAGTTCGAGACCATCCTGGCTAACACGGTGAAACCCCGTCTCTACTAAAAAAAAATACAAAAAACTAGCCGGGCGAGGTGGCGGGCGCCTGTAGTCCTGGCTACTCGGGAGGCTGAGGCAGGAGAATGGCGTAAAAACCCGGGAGGCAGAGCTTGCAGTGAGCTGAGATCCGGCCACTGCACTCCAGCCTGGGCGACACAGCGAGACTCCGTCTCAAAAAAAAAAAAAAAAAAAAAAAAAAAAAAAAACATGATTGACACCGCAAAGGCGATTAATCGGCCTCCAAGGTATCCTACCAAATATTTTGGTGGGATACATTGTTACATTGTGAATGAATCTCATGAGGCCAATAAGGTGCAAGACATGTTGGATGGATTCATTAAAAAATTGTTGTCTGTCCTGAATGTGAGAGTCCTGAAACAGATATGCATGTCAAGCCAAAGCAGCAAACACTAGGTAATTCTTATAAAGCCTGTGGCTATCAAGGCATGCTTGACACACACCATAAACTCTGCACATTCATTCTCAAAAACCCACCTGAGAATAGTGACAGTGGTACAGGAAAGAAAGAAAAGGAAAAGAAAAATAGAAAGGGCAAAGACAAGGAAAATGGCTCCGTATCCAGCAGTGAGACAACATTACCACCACCACCAAAGAAATTAGCCGTCCTCCATATACAGTGGAAGAAGAGGAGGATGATTGGGGGGAAGATACAAGTGAGGAAGCTCAAAGTCTCAGAATGGATGAAATCAGTGATTATGCAAAAGTTCTGATACTCCGTGATGATTTGGAAAGAACAGTTGAGGAGTGGGCCAACATCCTGTTTGATTTTGTGAAGAAAAATAAAGAAGAGGGTATCATTGATTTATGTGACAAAGAAACTGTTGCTGAAGCAGAAGGACTGGATGTAAAAGCCATGGGCCCTCTTGTTCTGACTGGAGTTCTTTTTAAAGAGGAGATTAGAGAACACATAAGAAATACAGGCACCATTTCCTATGATTTTGTCACAACAACAACAAAGCTCAATGGTACCTTCTTCGTGGTTTGACGTGTGGGGTAGCAATGCACCAAGCTCACCTCATCTCCAAGATTCCACATATCTTGAAGGAGACGTATGATGTAGATTTTTTAGAAAAAGAGGTCATCATCAGCTGGTCGGAAAAAGGCCTTTAAGAAATATGTCTCAAAAGAACTAGCCAAAGAGATTTGTGTCAAAGCAGAACCATTTATAAAATGAAGGAGGCAGAGGAAGAATCTTCTGGTGGTAAAGAAGATGAAGATGAGAGCATTGAGGTGGTATATTAGAAGACTGTCAGTGTACCTAAAGTTGAAACTGTAAAGTCCAAAAACAAGGATGATGACATTGATATTGATGCCATTTAATGGGATGGATGCAACCTAGCTTAACAGTGTAATGCTGCAAATTCTTCTCCATTATCAGCCAGAAGCACAACATGTATGTGCAAAAGCTAAAATGGCTTAACATCAAGCTACACTATACACTAAAAATCTATTACTGTGAGTGCTCTGTAATTAAGCCCAATGAGACATCTAGGGAGTCCATACACACATTAGTGAGCAGATGCAGTTTGCTTATTTATAGCATGTTTCTTTTTGAAAAACTGGTGGTGAACACATTTGGATCACATTTATACAGTTATAAAAATAAAGATTTGATTTTGGTCATTCTTCAGATACTTGGTTCTGAATGACTTAACCTGAAGCAACTGGCTCCATTTTCAAATGTTACATCATCATTTCACCTGACAAGCATTCTTGGAGCCTGCTAGATATTGTTAGGTGCTGAGGCTGTAAAGAGGTCTTCAACAGGATGTAAAGCAAACTTATTTGTAATTACCTTATTCAGCCCATTAAGAAATAATACTACTTAAGTTTTATCTCTAGTCCCTCCAATTGGCATCTGGTAATGTACACTGTGAGGTAGACTGATAATCACATGACAGTGCAACATCCTACTGAGAAGTAAATATGACCTGAGTGTCCTAGAAATAATTTAACAGCAGGTTTTGAAACTTGGAGAGTTGCTTTCTCATTTCATGTACACTTGCCCTAAATTGTAGTCTTTGAAGTCGTGTGCATTGCACGTTGGATGAGCCAGGGAAGTTATTACATTAACAACCATTTTGTGTGTATGTAGTAGTTGCTTCATACTGAGAGAACTCGCTTTGGGGTGCAATTAAACAATAAACTGATTTTATTTGGGGGAAACAGGGAAGGGTGCACTTACTAGCAAACCTAAGCATTAATTTTCAGCTTTTGCCCTTATGGTTTAAATTACAATTCCAAAATATTTAGACATACTGAAAGAAAGAAAAAAAAAGGTAGAGGGAGGTCGGGTGTGGTGGCTCACACCTGTAATTCCAGCACTTTGGGAGGCCAAGGTGGGTGGATCACTTGAGGTCAGGGGTTTGAGACCAGCCTAGCCAACATGGTGAAATCCCGTCTCTACAAAAAATACAGAAATTAGCTGGGCATGGGTGACGGGTGCCTGTAGTCCCACCTACTCAGGAGGCAGAGGCAGGAGGATCACTTGAGCCCAGGAATTGAAGGCTGCAGGGAGGCAAGGTCACACCACTGCACTCTAGCTTGGGTAACAGAGCAGGACAATGTCTCTTAAATAAATAAATAAATAAAAATATTCAACACAAAACTTTATAAATCCTACAATGCTATGATGAAGATACAATGTCCCCCAAATCTGGAAAATTTAAGTTTATTGAGGGATCCCCCTATAGCAGGGGTTTCTGAAATATAACCAGAAATGATGAAGAGGTGAAGGTTTTGATTTTGGTCTGAAGCTATGTTGTTGCTGGGAAGTGAAAGAGTGGAAAATGACAAGAGAGCAGCTCATGTCTAAGGGGGGACACCTTCCCGAGCGCTATCACCCTTGGGTTACAGGGACTCCGCTCAGTGCCTGAACCCCAGAATCAACCCTGTGTCCACTTCACAGGGAGGCTGAAAGACTCCCATGCTCCTGCTCAGAAAGCAGCAGCAGCAGCAGGGGATGAGGCTGAGCTAATCACAAACTGCCACCACAAGGACCACCAGGATGCCGGCGACCATGCATGTCTTCCTGAAGGCTCAGCAGACATGCTGACCACCTCTGTTGGAGCCCTTCAGGGCCCCACACCCACCAGGGTCAGGACAAAAATCCTATGACCTTTGAAAATTGTGAGTTTTAATTTTGCTTCAACAGCTGTGAAGACAAAATGACCAATCCTATTCTTTTGATTCATAAGAGATGTGCCACCCCTGTGCTCAGGAAATCACAAATGCTATGCCTGGGGCAGTGAGGTTAAAAGCTCGAAACACAAGGAAAATACTCAGGAGACTTGAAAACTTGTCCACACAGCAGCATTATTCACAAGAGTCACAAAGGAGAACCACCCACATGTCCATCAAAGGATATGAACAAAACGCGGTCCATTCCCATAGGACAATAGCATTCAGCCGTGAAAAGGAATGACTGATACACACTACAACATGGATTAATCTCCAAACATTATAATGAGATAAGCCAGACACAAATGACCACATATTCTATGATCCCAGTGACATGAAATGTCCAGAACAGACAAATCCATACATAGTAACTGTGATGGTTAATACTGAGTGTCAGCTTGATTGGATCGAAGGATACAAAGTACTGATCCTGGGTGTGTCTGTGAGGGTGTTGCCAAAAGAGATTAAATTTGAGTTAGTGGGCTGGGGAAGGCAGATCCACCCTTAATCTGGTGGGCACCATCTAATCAGCTGAAACGGATATTAAGCAGACAGAAAGACGTGAAAAGGAGAGACTGGCCTGGCCTCCCAGCCTACATCTTTCTCCCGTGCTGGATGCTTCCTGCCCTCGAACATCAGACTCCAAGTTCTTCAGTTTTGGGACTCGGACTGGCTCTCCTTGCTCCTCAGCTTGCAGACAGTCTGTTGTGGGACCTTGTGATCGTGGGAGTTAATACTTAATAACATCCCCTTTATATGTATATACATATATATATGATGTAGACATATATATAATTATATATAGATATATACAGGATATATACAGAGAACAGATCTTTCTATATAGAGGATATATATCTGAGCTATATGTAGGAGATATATGTATATAAAAAAATATGTATATCTAGCCTATTAGTTCTGTCCCTCTAAGAGAACCCTAATACAGATTTTGGTACCAGGACTGGTTCTAGAGGAACAGAATATTAAGGATGGAGTTCTTTTGTCGGTTTTGGGGTTTCTGGAGTTAGCTGCTTAATATGATTAGACTCCAAAATGCTAAGGACTCTACTTCACATAGTATGGAAAACACTGATAGTCCTTGGCATAAACTGTTTAGAGAGTTATGCAAAATAAATGCATTTGACACTCCTGATTCACTGCTCATGAGAGGCAAGGAGTTTAGTGACTCTATACATAATACCTTTGACCATATGTGGAGAACCAAGGAACATAATGAAGCTGGTTGGTTGTTCCTAAGTTCAGCGGGCAAAGTGACAAAAGAAAATGATGAACTCAGGGATTCCGTCTCTCAGCTTCAGAAGCAGATACTGAGCCTCAAATCTGCTAAGATTGCCCCAAGTGAAATTCTTACCTCCTGTAGAGAAAGAGCTGAAATTGTGGAAAAACAGACACAAGTTCTTATCATGCGAGTGGCTGACCTGCAATGCAAGACACGTGCACAGCCTCGCCAGGTGTCTACTGTTAAAGTGAGGGCATTGATTGGAAAAGAATGGGACCCTGCAGCTTGGAATGGGGACGTGTGGGAGGACCCTGATGAAGCTGGGGACACTGAGTTTGTAAACTCTGATGAACCTTTTTTGCCAGAAGGAACAGCTTCCCCATCCCCTGTGGTGGCAACATCCCTTCCCATGCTGCCATCAGCCTTTCCACCTTTGTCTGAGGAGATAAACCTGTGCTGCCGGAGGCAACAGTGATGGCCTCCCACAAGACAGTTGCCAGGCAAGATAATGTTGATTCTTCTCAGGAGCCACCCCCAAAACCCCTGTTTACTTCTAGACCTATAACTAAAGTCCCAGCGGGCCCCTAGAGGTGAGGTTGAGAATGTGACTCATGAGGAGGTGTGCTACACTCGAAAAGAACCATTTGAGTTCTCTAATTCATATAAACAGCAATCTGGAGAACAGGCATGGGAATGGATATTAAGGGTATGGGATAATGATGGAAGGAACACAGAGTTGGATCAGGCTGAATTTATTGATTTGGGCCCACTAAGTAGGGACTCTGCTTTTAATGTTGCAGCTGGGGAGTTTAAAAATGTTCTAATAGTTTTATTTGCTTGGTTAGCTGAAATATGGATTAAAAGATGGCCCACATGAATGAGCTAGAAATGCCTGACCTCCCTTGGTTTAATGTAGAGGAAGGGATCCAAAGGCTTAGGGAGATCGGGATGGTGGAGTGGATTAGTCACCTTAGACCTACTCATCCCAGCTGAGAGGGTCCAGAAGATATACCCTTGACCAATGCCTTGCAAAACAGATTTGTGAGGGCAGCACCTGCATCTTTGAAGAGCCCTGTGATTGTTCTTCCCTGTATGTCAGATCTAATGGTGGGAACTGCAGTCACGCAACTACAAAGTTTAAATACAATAGGAATAATTGGATTCTGAGGTGGCAGAAGCCAAGTGATGACACTCAACTGTCAAAGGCAAGGTGTGTGTAGCTACCGTAATGGACAGCAGAGGCAAAGCGGCAATCAGAATAGTCTGACTCGTGTGAGCTCTGGCATTGGCTAATTAATTAATCACGGTGCTCCTAGAAGTGAAGTTGATAGGAAGCCTATTGCCTTCCTACTGAATTTATACAAGCAGAAAACTTCTGGGTTGAATGGACAAAAGACTAATTTGAATTATAAAAACAGAATCACAGCCCCTCAATCAATTTCCAGACTTGAGCCAGTTTACAGACCCAGAACCCCTTGAATGAAGAGGAGGCCAGGTTCCCTTGAGGAAGGACCCCACTACATTACCAACAATTAATGTGGTGAATCTTTCTCCCATCCTTCCCCAATGAGACCTCTGGACTTTAACCAGGGTAACTGTGCATTGGGGAAAGGGAAATGATCAGACATTTTGGGGACTACTGGACACTGGCTCTGAGCTGATGTTGATTTCAAGGGAGCAAAAACGTCATTGTGGTCCTCCAGTTAAAGTACGGGCTTATGGAGGTATGGTAATTAATGGAATTTTAGCTCAGGTCCGACTTACAGTGGGTCCCCAGACTCATCCTGTGGTCATTTCCCCAGTGCCAGAATGCATGATTGGCATAGACATACTTAGCAGCTGGCAGAACCCCCACATTGGTTCCCTGACTGGTAGGGTGAGGGCTATTATAGTGGGAAAGGCTCAATGGAAGCCATTAGAGTTGCCTCTACCTAGAAAAACAGTAAATCAAAAACAATGTCACATCCCTGCAGGGATTGCAGAGATTAGTGCCACCATCAAGGACTTGAAAGACACATGGGTGGTGATTCCCATCACATCCCTGTTCAACTCTCCCATTTGGCCTGTGCAGAAGACAGATGGATCTTGGAGAATGACAGTGGATTATCATCAGCTTAACTAAGTGGTGACTCCAACTGCAGCTGCTGTACCAGATGTGGTTTCATTGCTTGAGCAAACTAACACATCTCCTGGTACCTGGTATGCAGCCATTGACTTGGCAAATGCCTTTTTCTCCATTACTGTCCACAAGGCCTACCAGAAGCAATTTGCCTTCAGCAGCAATATACCTTTACTGTCCTACCTCAGGGGTGTATCAGCTCTCCAGCTTTGTGTCATAATCTTATTCGGAGAGACCTTGATTGCTTTTCGCTTCCCCAAGACATCACACTGGTCCACTGCACTGATGATATTATGCTGATTGGATCCAGTGAACAAGAAGTAGCAAACACACTGGACTTATTGGTGAGACATTTGTGTGCCAGAGGATGGGAAATAAATCCGACTAAAATTCAGGGACCTTCTACCTCAGTAAAATTTCTAGGGGTCCAACGGTATGGGGCCTGTCGAGATATTCCAAGGTGAAGAATAAGTTGCTGCATTTGGCCTCTCCTACAAGCAGGAAAGAGGCACAACGCCTAGTGGGCCTATCTGGATTTTGGAGGCAACACATTCCTCATTTGGGTGTGTTACTCTGACCCATTTATCAAGTGACCCGAAAGGCTGCCAGTTTTGAGTGGGGTCCAGAACAGGACAAGGCTCTGCAACAGGTCCAGGCTGCTGTGCAAGCTGCCCTGCCACTTGGGCCATATGATCCAATGGTGCCTGAGGTGTCAGTGGCAGATAGGGATGCTGTTTGGAGCCTCTGGCAGGCCCCCATAGGTGAATCACAGCGGAGGCCTCTAGGATTTTGGAGCAAGGCCCTGCCATCTTCTGCAGACAACTACTCTCCTTTTGAGATACAGCTCTTGGCCCGTTACTGGGCTTTGGTAGAAACTGAATATTTGACTATGGCTCATCAAGCCACCATGCAATCTGAACTACCTATCATGAACTGGGTGCTTTCTGGCCCATCTATCCATAAAGCTGGGTGTGCACAGCAGCACTCTATCATCAAATGGAAGTGGTATATACGTGATCGGGCTCAAGCAGGTCCTGAAGGCACAAGTAAGTTACATGAAGAAGTGACTCAAATGCCAATGGTCTCCACTCCTGCCACCCTGCCTTCTCTCCCCGAGCCTGCAGTAATAGCCTCATGGAGAGTTCCCTATGATCAGTTGTCAGAGGAAGAGAAGACTAGGGTCTGGTTCACAGACGGTTCTGTATGATATGCAGACACCACCCCAAAATAGAGAGTGGCACCACTACAGCCCCTTTCTACAACACCCCTGAAGGACAGCGGTGAAGGGAAACCTTCCCAGTGGGCAGAACTTGGAGCAGTGCCCCTGGTTGTGTACTTTGTATGGACGGAAAAATGGCCAGATGTGTGATTATATACTGATTCATGGGCTGAATTCATGGGAAGAAGTATGATTGGAAAATTGGTGACAAAGAAATTCGGGGATGAGGTTTGTGGATGGACCTCTCTGAGTGCTCAAAAACTGTGAAGATACTTGCATCCCATGTGAGTGCTCACCAACAGGTGACCTCAGTAGAGGAGGATTTTAAGAATCAACTGGATAGGATGACCCTTTCTGTGGACACCACTCAGCCTCTTTTCCCAGCTACCCATCATCGCCCAATGGGCCCATGAACAAAGTGGCCATGGTGGCAGGGATGGAGGTTATGGATGGACTCAGCAACATGGACTTCCACTCACCAAGGCTGACCTGGCTATGGCCACTGCTGGATACCCAATTTGCCAGCAGCAGAGACCATCACTGAGCCCTCGATATGTTACCATTCCTTGGGGTGATCAGCCAGCTACCTGGTGGCAGGTTGATTATATTGTACCTCTTCCATCATGGCAAGGCCAAAGGTTTGTTCTCACTGCAATAGACACTTACTCCAGATATGGGTTTGCCTATCCTGCACGCAATGCTTCTGCCAAGACTACCATCTGTGGACTCATGGAATGCCTTATCCACCATCATGGTATTCCACACAGCATTGCCTCTGACTAAGGCACTCACTTTATAGCTAAAGAAGTGTGGCAGTGGGCTCATGCTCATGGAATTCACTGGTTTTACCACGTTCCCCTTCATCCTGAAGCAGCTGGATTAATGGAATGGTGGAATGGCCTTTTGAAGTCAACTATAACGCCAACTAGGTGACAATACTTTGCAGGGCTGGGGCAAAGTTCTTCAGAAGGCCATGTATGCTCTGAATCAGCATCCAATGTATGGTACTGTTTCTCCCATAGCCAGAATTCATGGGTCCAGGAATCAAGGGGTGGAAGTAGACGTGGCACGACTTACCATCACCTCTAGTGATCCACTAGCAAAATTTTTGCTTCCTGTTCCTGCAACATTACATTCTGTTGGCCTAGGGGTCTTAGTTCCAGAGGGAGGAACGCTGCCACCAGGAGACACAACAATGATTCCATTAAACTGGAAGTTCAGATTGCCACCTGGCTGCTTTGGGCTCCTCCTACCTTTAAGTCAACAGGATAAGAAGGGAGTTACAGTGTTGGCTGGGGTGACTGACCCAGACTATCAAGATAAAATCAGTCTACTACTCCACAACGGAGCTAGGGAAGAGTATGCATGGAATACAGGAGACCCATTAGGGCATCTCTTAGTATTACCATGCCCTGTGATTAAGGTTAAGGGAACACTACAACAGCCCAATCCAGGCCAGACTACGAATGACCCAGACCCTTCAGGAATGAAGGTTTGAGTCACTCCACCAGGCAAAAAAACACAATCAGCTAAGGAGCTTGCTGAAGGCAAAGGGAATACAGAATGGGTAGTAGAAGGTAGTCATCAGTACCAGCTACGACCATGTGACCAGCTGCAGAAATGGGGACTGTAACTGTCATGAGTATTTCCTCCTCCTTTTGCTAAAAGCATGTTTGTGCATGTATACACCTGTACTAGGAAAATATCTTTATTTTAATTTCTTTTCCTTTATCACATGACATAAGATTTATTGACTTCAGGCTAGGCACAGTGGCTCACGCCTGTCATCCCAGCACTTTGGGAGGCCGAGGCAGGTGGATCACTTGAGGTCAGGAGCTCAAGACCAGCCTGGCAAACATGGTGAAACTCCATCTCTACTAAAAATACAAAAAAAAATTGGCCAGCGTCGTGGCACACGCCTGTAGTCCCAGTTACTCGGGAGGCTGAGGCAGGAGAATTGCTTGAACCCAGGAGGCAGAGGTTGCAGTGAGCTGAGATCGTGCCACTGCACTCCAGCCTGGGCAACAGAGCGAGACTCTGTCTCAAAAAAAAGATTTATTGACTTCATATCAGCATTTAAGTATTATCAGCTTTATGTAATAGTATTTGGGTTGGGGATTGGTGCATTTTTGGTTGTATGAAGGATAGCTGTATTATGTTAGGTGTAATTATGACCTTATTATTGTCTTTACTTGAAGATTATGTATGATCTCACATTGACAAGGGGTGGACTTGTGATGGTTAATACTGTGTGTCAACTTGATTGGATCGAAGAACACAAAATATTGATCCTGGGTCCTGAGTGTGTCTGTGGGGGTGTTGCCAAAAGAGATTAACATGTGAGTCAGTGGGCTGGGGAAGGCAGATCTGCCCTTAATCTGGTGGGCACAGTCTAATCTAAATCAGACAGAAAGGCGTGAAAAGGAGAGACTGGCCTGGCCTCCCAGCCTACATCTTTCTCCCATGCTGGATGCTTCCTGGCCTCGAACATCAGACTCCAAGTTCTTCAGTTTTGGGACTCGGACTGGCTTCCTTGCTCCTCAGTTTGCAGATAGCCTGTTGTGGGACCCTGTGATCATGTGAGTTAATACTTTATAATAAACTCCTCTTCATAGGTATTTCCTATTACTTCTGTCTCTCTAGAGAACCCTGACTAATAAAAGAAAGCAGATCAGTGCGGGGGTGGGATTTGGGGGAAGGGAGGAAATGGGGAGGGAGTATTAATGGATGTAGGGATTCTTTTTTGGGGTGATAAAAATGTTCTGGAATTATGGCCAGGCGCGGTGGCTCAAGCCTGTAATCCCAACACTTTGGGAGGCCGAGATGGGCGGATCACGAGGTCAGGAGATCAAGACCATCCTGGCTAACACGGTGAAACCCCATCTCTACTAAAAAACAAAAAAAATACAAAAAAACTAGCGGGGCAAGGTGGTGGGCGCCTGTAGTCCCAGCTACTCGGGAAGCTGAGGCAGGATAATGGCGTAAATCCGGGAGGCGGAGCTTGCAGTGAGCCGAGATCCGGCCACTGCACTCCAGCCTGGGCGACAGAGCGAGACTCCGTCTCAAAAAAAAAAAAAAAAAAATTGTTCTGGAATTAAAGTGACGATTACACAAGTCAGTGAATATACAGAAAAAATACCACTAAACTGTACCCTTTAACACGGTGAATTTTGTGACATGTGAATTATATCCATTTATTTTATTTTTTTTTTTTTTTTGAGACGAAGTTCACTCTTGTCCCCCAGGCTGGAGTGCAATGGTGCGAACTCGGCTCACTGCAACCTCCGCTTCCCAGGTTCAAGCGATTCTCCTGCCTCAGCTTCCCGAGTAGCTGGGATTATAGGCGCCTGCCACCATGCCTGGCTAATTTTTTTGTATTTTTAGTAGAGACGGAGTTTCACCATGTTGGCCAGGCTGGTCTCGAACTCCTGACCTCAGGTGATCCTCCCGCTTTGGCCTCCCAAAGTGCGGGGATTACAGGTGTGAGCCACTGCGCCCGGCCATTATATCCATTTATTTTTAAAAAATTTTTTGAGACAGGGTCTCACTCTGTCACCTAGGCTGGAGTACAGTAGCATAATGACAGCTCACTGCAGCCTCCAACTCTCTGGCTCAAGCAAAATCCTCCAGCCTCAGGCTCCCAAGTAGGTGGGACTACAGGCATGCACTGCCACACCTGGCTAATTTTGGGTTTTTTTTGTTTTTTTTTTTTTTGTAGAGACATGGTCTCACTATATTTCCCAGGGTCTCAAACCCCTGGGCTCCAGGGATCCTCCCAAAGCACTGGAATTACAGGTGTGAGCCACAGCACACAGCCTCCATTTTTAATAATGAAAAAAACCTCTTTTTTCAAGAAAAAAGAAGTGCAGGCAGGCTTCCTCCAGCCTCTCCTACCACCCCCAAGTAAAGGAACTCCCAGGGTGCACAGCACACCTTTAGTCTGAGAGGGTGCAGCACTACTGCACTTACTGGATGAAACCCTCAAACACGGGAGATCGGAATGCTCCAAGCAGGGCAAAGTCTGGGAGGAAATCAGGCTGTGGAGACTGAATCCACGAACCAGTTCTCCCTGCGGTGCCAGGCCTGGGCTTGTCCAGGCTAACAGCTCGGGGCTGCATGTGCTCAGGTGTGCCTGGCACCCAGGATGGTCACGAGTCAGGCTCTCTTCCTCTTTTCCTGCTGAACCACGCCCCTCTCTGACCTCCCCATGACACTGAACCTTAAAAAGAGACTTCAGAAGAGTCAAGTTAGCAGCAGGAGCCTGGCAGCCCAGAGGGGGTGGGAAAGGACACTCAGAAGGGCTGCTCTCAGTGGGGGATCAGAGAAGGGCTCCCTTTAGACAGTGAGAAATGCCTTTTCACAGAAAAGCATCACCTTGCTACAAGCAATGTAGAAGACAAGAAAGAAAGGCAAATTGCTTTAATCTCAGGAGTCTAATTTCTCTGCTTTACTTTTTTGTTGGGGCACGGACAGTTTTTTACAGTCTAGACCAGCAGGCAGCATGCAGTCCTGAACTCGGGTTTTATTTCTATGGCACAGCACACGCTATGTGACACACCTGTCGCTATGAGGCCTCTGGAAGCCTGATTTTGTGATGTCTTTACAATACACCAAGGTCTAGATCCTTAGAAACACCTGAGGCCTGTTCCTGTCTCCCAGGGCTGCCGGCCTCCCGACAGGTCCCCTTAGCCCAGGCTCATGGAAACAGCCCCCTGTGCAACCTGCTTGGTCCTGGAGACACTCTGACATATGCCCCCAAACTCGCACGTCTGAAGCAAAGCAGCAGAATGACCCCAGCTCTGACACGAGGTCAGGAGATCAAGACCATCCTGGCTAACACGGTGAAACCCCGTCTCTACTAAAAAACAAAAAAAATACAAAAAAACTAGCGGGGCAAGGTGGTGGGCGCCTGTAGTCCCAGCTACTTGGGAAGCTGAGGCAGGATAATGGCGTAAATCCGGGAGGCGGAGCTTGCAGTGAGCAGAGATCGAGCCACTGTACTCTAGCCTGGGCAACAGAGTGAGACTCTGTCTCAAAAAAACAAAAAACAAAAACAAAAAGGATTAAAGTTGTATGTGATGACTGTGCTGGCATAAGGATGACTACATTAATGTGATATACCAAATTAAAGTTATATACTTCATCCAGATCATTAATGTATTTCAGTTAATCTATTTAACTTGATGTTATATATTCAATTATTTTATATAAATTAATATTATACAGTAAATAAATATTGAAATAATTTATCTCTAAACATTTTTGGGAACCTAGAAGTTCATTTTCTTCTGAAAACTAGAACGTGTTCATGGGCCCCAGCAATGTGCCTGTGGTGCGAGTGAAGAGACTGGCCCTGCCATAACCACAGGCAGGTTTCTCAACCTCTCTAAGCCTAACGCTCCTCACTAACTGTCTAGTTCAAGACGCTGTAACAAAACACCACAGACTGGGAGGCTCATAAACAGCAGAAATGTATTGTTCATAGCTGTGGAGGCTGGGTGTCCAAGGTCAAGAGACGGCAGATTCAGTGTCTGCTGTGGACCCACTTCCTGGTTTGCAGGAGGCGCCTTCGCACTGTGTCCTCACAGGACAGAAGGGACGAGGAACTACCTGGGTCTCTTTTATAAGGGCATGGATCCCATCCCTAATCACCTCCCAAAAGACCCCACCTCTTTTTTTTTTTTTTTTTTGAGACACAGTCTCACTCTGTCACCCAGGCTAGAGTGCAATGGCGCGATCTCAGCTCACTGCAATCTCCTCCTCCCAGGTTCAAGCAATTCTCCTGCCTCAGCCTCCCAAGCAGCTGGGATTACAGGTGCCTGCCACCAAGCCCGGCTAATTTTTGAATCTTTAGTAGAGACAGGGTTTCACCATGTTGGCCAGGCTGGTCTCAAACTCCTGACCTCAAGTGATCTGCCCACCTCAGCCCCACAAAGTGCTGGGATTACAGGCGTGAGCCACCACACCCAGTCCCCACCTCCTAATACCATCACCTTGTGGGTTTTCAACATGGGAATTTTGGGGGGACAGAAACATTCAGATCATAGCACCAATACCAACTGTATAAACCTACCCCGCAGAACCACTGTGAAGTTCACATAAAGTTGAACAGTGCCTGGAGCACGGTGGAAATTTGGCAGATGCTACTTGGATTCCTTTATTTTTTTATTTTTTATTTTTTGAACTCCTGACCTCAAATAATCCACCCACCTCAGCCTCCCAAAGTGCTGGGATTACAGGCATGAGCCACTGTGCCTGGCCGCTATGTGGATTCTGACTGCACCACTCCGATGCAATGTGACTTGGTGATACGGAATAACAGCAGTTCCCAGAGCCCAGGAAGTCACAGCATAATGCACAGCTGCTGGCATACAGTAGGTGCTCTACAGAGCCCAGGAGTCATTCCTACAATGTTCCACCCTCCAGGGCTCCAGATTGGACAGTGCCGGTGAGGGTAAACTAAAAGGAAACCCTGGCTCCTCCCAAATTTCAGAGGTCTGGGGACAGCCACCCAGGGAAGAAGGTCAGTGTGCAGGAGACAGCTGCACCCACCAGCTCACCACAGCCAGTCTCAGGATGCCACTCCTCAGACCTTCTGAAGCAGAGACTCTTCCTTGCAGTGCGTCGGACGGCACGTTTGCAGAGGGCCACAAACGACAAAGTGGTAAGGCCCCCCTGATCTCAGGTCTGCAGGCTTCCCACTAGGCTGTTTCAGGCCATGGCTTTCTTGGTTGCGAGCAATGGAAATGAATTCCTATTTGTAAGCGAAAGGGTGATTTACTAAGATGCTACCAGGAACATAAGGATTGTTGGACGTCTTAGGTAAAGGGTCAGAAATGAGCCAGAGACAAGGAACCTGGGGAGGCTGGTCTTGCAGACCGTTGCATCCAAGCTGTTTTCTCTGGGCCCCAGCCCATCACCCACAGCAGGCCACGGAGCTGACTGCACCCAGCCCTTGCCCCGCTCGAGACTCAGAGTCCTGGGAAGGAGTGTTAAGTGACACACCACCTCCTGCTGGACCATAAGCACATGCTCCTTCAGCCTCCACCTCCCCAAAGACCTTGTCCACTGGGGAGTCGTCAAAGGAAGACAGGGAGCTCACAGAAAGAGACATCAGATACCACAGAATGTAACGTGCCATCCTCCCAACCCGGGCATGATCTAGTTAATTCAGTGGGCCTTCTTCAGCCCACCCAGCCCATCTTCCCAAGGCCCGACACCGTGAGTGACCATAGGTTAGGACCGTTAAAATGTCTGTGGACGTTTAAACGGCTACATTTGTTATCGAGATTGGTTGGCGGTTCTTATATCCACCACACGCACATAAAACAACACCTGTCGAGAACCCGTGCTGTCCAAACAGCGCTGGCAGATTCTCACTGGCACTGCTTTTCCCTTGTGTGCCCACGGAGTATACTGCATGCATAGGAGAAAAGCCTAAAATCCCGACTTCTGTGTCCGGAGGTGGTCTGTGAAGGCGGCCCCTCCTAAGAGTTGGCTGTGTGCAATGGAACAACTGATGGCTATGCTCATTTTGTAAAAACCAGGCTCAAGTTCATCAGCACCTCATCAAAACCACCTTCCCAGGAAGGCAGGAGAGGCTCCTGAGTCTGGTAGTGGGCGGCAGTCAGTTCTGCTTTCTTCCTGATGGGAGGCACAGAGCACCGTCAGGTGGGAAAAGCACCGGGCACCCTTCGCTGGAGTCCTGGGGGCAAGCACCAAAGAGACAGCATGGAGGCCTGCCTCTCCAACCAGCCTCTGGCACCTGAGCCAGTCCCATCCCCACGGAACCAAGGGTTACCGTAAAGCAAGACTGCTGTGTGCATTTCTGTGTTAGAAAAAAATATCTAAAATCTTTTGAGGCTACACATTTTTAAAAAATTATCTTTAAGAAATCTTTGTATGGCTCATGTGGCTTACACAGTAAGATAGGCTTAAGTGTCTTGTTTAGCAAGGAGGTAAAGAGGGAGAAAGAGCTGGGATGCTACCGGGGTGGTGGCTCCCAACTGTAATCCCAGCACTTTGGGAGGCTGATGCAGGAGGACCACTTGAGCCCAGGAGTTCAAGACCAACCTGGGCAACATAGGAAGACCCCATCTCTAAAAAAAAAAAAAAAAACTAAAAAAATAACCAAGCCAGGAGTCGAGGTGGTGTGTGCCTGTGGTTCCAGCTACTCAGGGGTTGAGGCGGGAGGACTGCTTGAGCCCAGGAGGTCAAGGCTGCAGGGAACTGTGATCACGCCACTGCACTCCAGCGTGGGTGACACAGCAAGATGCTGTCTCATAAAAAAAGAAAAAGAAAAAGAAATCTGCAGCTGTGATGTCACCCAGATGGAGACTTCAGATCCTGACTCCATGTACAACCTGCATGACCCAGGCAGATCACTCTCAGCCCAAGTTACCTTGTCTTAGATGGTCCTCATAAAAAGGAAGGGGACAAAGGACCTAACAGTGCTCAGAACAGTGTGACAATGTGCAGTCATTCATCCCATCTCAAGGCTACGTGTAAGCTGTGTTTAAAGGACTTTAATATTTAAGGACCTATTATATGCCAGGCAATATGCCTGTGATACCAGCAATGAAACAGAGCCAGTCCCCACTGTCAGGGATCTCCCAGGTCAAGTAGGCTTAAGGATGCTGCAAAACCAATGATTATAGAGGGCCACCGAGGGCATTCCACATGACTGGGGACGGAGAGTTAGGGCCACTTCGCCTGGGTGATGTAATCTGAGCAAAGCCTTCCACAAAACTGTGAATGTCTCAGAAACACTGCAAGGCCTCAAATAACAGAGGATGCTGGGAGACCAGCAAATCATTCTCTAAAGCAGCACTCAGCAAACTTTTTACCATGTGACTAAATCACGTTGTTAAAATATGGGTTCTGATTCAGCAGGTATGGGGCAGGGTCTGAGATTCTGCAGTTGTAACAAGCTCCCAGGTGATGCGGATGTGCTAACCTAAAAACCACACTCCGCCTAACAAGAGTCTGAAGCAAGCTGGGCATGGTGAGGCACGACTGTAGTGCCAGCCACATCAGGAGGCTGAGGTGGGAAGATCACTTGAGCCCAGTAGCTAAGTCCAGCCTGGGCAACATAGCTTAACACCCCATCTCTCTTTAAAAAAAAAAAAAAAAAAAGGCTAAAGCAGAGCTGTCCAACAGAAATAAGAGCACTACACATCCACCTTCAAATTGGTTAGGAGCCACATTTCAAAGAGTAAAAAGGAACATGTCAAATTAATTTTATTTTTATTTTTAATTTTTATTTTTTGAGACAGGGTCTTTCTTACTCCGTCACCCAGGCTGGAGTGCAATGGCACAATCACAGCTCACCACAGCCTCAACCTCCTGGGCTCAGGTGATCCTTCCACCTCAGCCTCTCAAGCAGCTTGGACTACAGGTGCCAGTCACCACGCCTGGCTAATTTTTTGTATTTTTTTGTAGAGACAGGGTTTCACCATGTTGCCCAGCCTGGTCTCGAATTCCTGGGCTCAAGCGATCAGCCCACCTTGGCCTCCCAAAGTGCTAGGGTTACACGCATGAGCCACCGTGCCTGGCCAGGTTAATTTTAATAATATATTTTAGTTACTTGACCCAATGTAGTCAAAATATTATAATTCCAACATAATAAAAAAATTATTAAAATATTTTACATCTTTTCTGTTTCAGACTAAGTCTAAAATCCAGTGTATATTTTAATTTACAGTATATCTCAATTTGAACCAGCTACATTTCAACTGTTCAACAGTCACATATGACAAGTGGCCACCATATTATACAATGTAGGACTGGAGGATCAAGGCGGGTAACAGCAGAAGACAAGGCTAGGGAAAAGGAAGATGCTAAAGCATGTAAAACTTTTCATACTCAGCTAAAGTGTTGGGTATGGTTTGGCCGTGTCCCCACCCAAATCTCATCTTCAATTATAGCTCCCATAATTCCCATATGTTATGCGAGGGACCTAGTGGGAGATAATTGAATCATGGGGGCAGTTTCCCCCATACTGTTCTCATGGTAGTGAATAAGTCTCACGAGATCTGATGGTTTTGTAAGTTTTCCTTTTCACATGGCTCTCATTCTCTCTTGCCTGCCTCCATGTAAGACATCCTTCTGCTCTTCCTTGTTCTTCTGCCATGATTGTGAGGCCTCCCCAGCCACGTGGAACTGTGAGTCCATTAAACCTCTTTCCTTTATAAATTACCCAGTCTTGGGTATGTCTGGCAGCGTGAGAACAGACTAATACAGTGTTACACGAAGAGTTACCGGCAAATGAGGGTGGAAAATAGGCAGGAGATAAAATAGAAAAAGCCTTCTAAGATGGGAGGACTGTTTGAAGCCAGAGTTCAAGACCAGCCTGGGCAACACAGTGAGACTCTGTATCTACAAAAAATAAAAATAATTAGCTGAGCATGGTATCGCATGCCTGTAGTCCCAGCTATTTGGGAGGCTGAGGCAGGGGTTGGGGGCAGAATCATTTGAGCTCAGGAGCTTGAGGTTACAGTGATTTATCATTACACCACTGCATACCACCCACTACAGGGGGTGACAGAGATGAGAACCCCATCTCTATAAAATAAAAATAAAGTGACCAGGCGCAGTGGCTCACGCCTGTAATCTCAGCACTTTGAGAGGCTGAGGCGGGTGGATCACTTGAGGTCTGGAGTTCAAGACCAGCCTGGCCAGCATGGTGAAACCCCACCTCTACTAAAAATACAAAAATTTGCCAGGCATGGTGGTGGCAGGCGCCTATAATCCCAGCTATTTGGGAGGCTGAGGCAAGAGAATCACTTGAACCCAGGAAGCAGAGGTTGCAGTGAGCCAAGATCACACCACTGCACTCCAGCCTGGGTGACAGAGCATGACTCCATCTCAAAAAAATAATAATAATAATACATAAAATAAATAAGCCTTCTATACCTAGCTAAGGTGGCCCATGAGGAATTACTGAGGCTTTTCCAGCAACAGCATGAGAAGTAGACCACTGTTTTGGCACACCCACTACTGGAGGTCTCAAGAGTCTGCCATGTGAAGAGGTGAGCAGCAGTATGCAAGTTACAGACTCCTGTGATTGCCTGGGCAGTCACTGGAGCAAACCACTGGAGGCAGTGACGCTGGGCATGAGAAGAAAGCAACACACATCCCATATTTAGGCTCCAAAGGATTGGTGATCAATTGGCTGTGGGAGGTTAAGGGGAGGAAGGCATCAGGGATGACTTCTAGATTTGGGGATAAACTGATGATCAAGATTAGAAATCCAGAATTAGAGAAGTTAAAGGAAGATGAATGATTCCCATTTGGATTGTGCTGAGTTTAAAGGGCCTCAGCAACACACAAGGGCCATTTCAGAGTTCAGACGAAAAGCTGATTTGGTAAAACGGTCATTGAAAATAAAAAAAAAAGAGAAGTTGAGGCTGCACATACAGATATGAGCATTGTCTATAGGCACGTTATTTCAAGGAAGCATGAGACCACCTAGATGAGAGAGGACAGATAAAAGGATCTTCAAGAAATCCAACCTTCTAGTAGATGGCAAAGGAAAAGAACCAGTGGAAGTCACTGTAAAAACAGAAAGAAGGGGAAATAGTTTTCATATGAATTGAACATTTTTTTCAGCGAAGCAATTACAACATGGGTAATTTAAAAATTAAAACTTAAACTCTCAGGCCAGGCATTGTGGCTTACACCTGTAATCCCAGAACTTTGGGAGGCTGAGGCAGGCAGATCACCTGAGGTTAGGAGTTCGAGACCAGCCTGGCCAACATGACGAAACCCCATCTCCACTAAAAATACAAAAATTAGCCGGGCACGGTGGCGCACCTGTAATCCCAGCTACTCAGGAGGTTAAGACACGAAAATTGCTTGAACCCAGGAGGCAAAGGTTGCAGTGAGCCAAGATCATGCCACAGCACTCCAGCCTGAGCGACAGAGCCAGACTCCATCTCAAAAAAAAAAAAGAATTAAACTCTCGGTAAAAGCAAAGCAAGTTCCTGCCTCAGGGTACAAGGAGGTGCATCCTCAGGAACCAGCCGAGAATGTGAACTTTACCTTTGTGTTGAGATTTCACAACCATGCATAGTGGTACAAGTTTTAATTACTTGTCCCCAAAACACCAGCCACTAAAAATGAGGAGGGGGAGTGGAAATGGCTCCGTCCCAGACCCTAATGGCATCAGCGTGTGAGAGCTCTGTCGGTATATAAACACAAAATAAATATGATGGAAGCAGCAGCAGGCCTACCTTTTCAAGTCCAGATGTTTTCTTTCCAAACTTTAATTCAAGATTCAAGGCATCTAAACATAATGAAAATGTTAAGAAAAGCTGCACATACAAAAAAGCACATAGTTGTTTGAAAGACTGACATATTTGACCAATATAAAGTACACTCCGTTTTCTAGAAAATAGGGTTTTTAAAAATATGCCTGCCTAGAAAAAGCTAAATTATAAAACTCAATATATTCCACAACAAAACATACCATTTCTTAAAACGTCAAGTGGCATACACAAAATTAAACTTCCTTTCATCTGATTCCAAAGATTGTTGACAATGTAATTCTTAAGGGTTTTCAAGCAATTAAAAATTAGATCTACGAGGTTCAAAGCAAAGAATTCCATAGAGATGGGGAAAAATCAATACAGCTGTACTTTCAGAAATAAGATTATTACATGTTTTGGGCTATGGATCAATCTTTTCCTTTATTTTCAATTTTTTTCATTTTAATTATGCAACAAGAAAAAAAGACACTATACAAAGCATTATATAATTAGCAGAGATAAATATCACCCTGTTTACAAATTTGCAAACAGATGCACGATTAACAACAAAAGACATGGAATTTCGTCAGCTTCAGAATCTGCAAGCCGCAGGTAAAGAATCTCTTTCACCTCTTCTGCAAGTCCCGGGAGGGCTTTCAGCTGGACTTAGGTCCCTGCCCTCCCTACCACCTTCCTCCACAGGCTGTCCTAACTCCTCTTTGTAGGCGGCCAGTACCTGAACAGACAAGGTCTTTCCTCAGCATTCCCACTCTGCCAGCTCCACCTTCCTCCCGAGGCCAGTTTTACTTGGCTTTCATCTGGCTTTCAACTTTATCTCTCCTCTCTTTGCTGGTCTAATTCATGTGTCTGGGTGCTATTACCAGGGGGAAAAAAAGTCTGCCATACAAGACTATAATTAATTAATCTGATGAAGGCAGTTCTGTTAATGATGACAATGTGTAGCCCTCCGGAGCAACATTTGCATTTTAACCAAGGCAGTTAAAGAAAGGGCACTGCCACCAGGAGGAAGGTCCAATCCCTGAAATCATCCCAACAGCAGCTGGCCACCCACCCCAACCCCTGTGCCTCCAGTCAGCCCTACCTAGGACTAATTATCTAGACTGGGCATTCTCCCAACCTCCCGCCCTAATGCTCCAGGGCTCCCAGGAAATCATCCCCGGGGAGGAGAAGCAAGAGCAAGGCGGCGGCGGGACAGGGTGGGTGGGGGGGAGGGCCGGGAGGGGCAGTATTAAATTAACAGCTGAGAGAAAAGGCTAAGGTGGAAAGAAGCCAATGGGTGTGGAGGTCTCATTTTATATAATACGTGTGCAGGGAATAGGCTTCATGCTAATTGGACACCCACAGTGATGCTTTCCTCACTCCTTCCAGCATGGGTGTAAAAGAAGCACTGTACATTCCGCCTCTTAAAGCTGGGTATATTTGCTAAAGGGAAAACTTCTGATTTCTCCCGGCATTTCATTTGTGAGAATAGTCTAACAGTTACAGCAAATAATCCAAAAAACATACAATGAATGGCCCAAACACAGCAGAGGCTTATTTCTTGCTCATGTAATGGTACTGGCTTGGATGGTGCCCATAGCATAGGCAGCCACCTCTGCAGTCATTCAGGGAGCCAAGCTGATGAACTCTGCCCTGTGGCCATCTTCACTCCAGGCAGCCAGAAGGGGAAAAGTAAAATGGCAGGCATGGCTGCAGCTGCACTCCCCAGGGGAGAAGTGTCATGTGGCCACAGCTAACTGCAAGGGAGGCTGGGAAAT